>NW_025110309.1:0-29912 GCF_011392965.1 Frieseomelitta varia | reverse complement strand
TTCTGTTATACAAAAATTTTTAAACGTCACCGATCTCTTTCGTTTGATAATTGGAAAAATTCTTCTCGCGAGACGATCGATAGAAATTTAGAGATGGGAGGAAATTTAAAGAAAAACTCTCTTTCGAAACTCTTCTCGCGAGAAGATCATTGAAAACATACTATAATTATCTACAAAACATACTAATATTCTGTTATTCAAAAATTTTTAAACGTCACCGATCTCTTTCGTTCGAGAACTAGAACAACTCTTCTCGCGAGACGATCAACGAAAGAAAGATTGAGAGATCGAGTCATTGGCGGTTCGATTGTACGAGAAACAATCGAGGACCATGCAATTCCGTTTTTTAATTACAAGTATTAATATATAACTCGTAGTATAATATACTAGTAATATATAACGCGTAGTATTAATATATAACTCGTAGTATAATATACTATTAATATATAACGTATATAGTAGTATACTAGTATACTATTAATATATAACGCGTGGTAGACTAGTATACTATTAATATATAACGCGTAGTATACTAGTATACTATTAATATATAACGCGTAGTATACTAGTATACTATTAATATATAACGCGTAGTATACTAGTATACTACTAATATATAACTCGCAGTATAATATACTAGTATACTATATACTGTTAATATATAACGCGTAATACAATATACTAGTATACTAGTATACTATTAATATATAATTCGTAGTGTAATATACTAGTATACTAGTATACTAATAATATATAGAACTCGCAGTGTAACATACTAGTATACGACTATACTATTAATATATATAACTCGTAGTAGAATATACTAGTATACTATTAATATATATCTCGCAGTGTAATGCACTAGTATACTAGTATACTATTAATATACAACGCGTAGTATAATATACTAGTATACTATATACTATTAATATATAACTCGAAGTATAATATACTAATATACTATATACTATTAATATATAGCTCGTAGTGTAATATTCTAGTATACTAGTGTATTATTAATATATAACTCGTAGTACAATATACTAATATACTATATACTATTAATATATAACTCGTAGTACAATATACTAGTATACTAGTATACTATTAATATATAACTCGTAGTATAATATACGAGTATGCTAGTATACTATTAATATATAACTCGTAGTATAATATACTAATATACTATATACTATTAATATATAACTCGTAGTATAATATAGTAGTATACTAGTATACTAGTATACTGTTAATATATAACTCGTAGTATAATGTACTAGTATACCATACTATATAATCTACCAGTATATTTTAAACATCCATTTCTTTCAAGCACAGAAAGTACTCTCGCGGGACGATCGGCAGACATTCAGAGACGCGAGGAAATTTAAAGAAAAACTCTCTTCTCGCGAGATGATCATTGAAAACACGCTATAATTCCGTACAAAACATATTAATATTCTGTTCAAGAATTTCTAAACATAGATTTCTTTCGTTCGTTCACAGAAAGTATTCTCGCAAAACGATACACCTCCGAGATTCATGAACATTCTTTCGCAATTGTTCGTCCACGGTGAGTATAAATTTCAAGGTTGTTGTTGTTGTTGTCGTTGTTTGTTGTTCGATTCGAAACAGCACGAAAATGCACGAAGATATACGTGGCATGCACGGTGAAAACGGTATGGCGGGAAAAACAAGGACGGCGGCGTGGCGCTGGTGCCGCGAAACAATGCTGAATAATCCGTGCGTCGCGTCGAGGCACGCGGATAACTCTGTTTCGCCCGGTGATGTAATAACGATCTAATAAGAGCAACAGGCAGCACCGTTGAATGCGGATGCTGCCGCGATTCGATTTGTTCTACTTGGTTTCACCGTGGACAGATAACACAGGTACACCCCGTGCGCTGCCTCGTCTGTTTGCCAGCAACTTCTCTCTCTCTCTCTCTCTCTCTCTCTCTCTCTCTCTCTCTCTCTCTCTCTTCACCTCTTTTTCGTCTTCGTTCCTCTTTCTTCCAACCTTCGAAATTACAATCGCGAAAAATGTTTCGTTGTCGGATCTTCGCCGTTGCAAATTTACGTCAAAATACATCGGAAAGGGGATGCATGTACAGGGCGATTCACACGAAACGGGCCGAGTAATTTTCTTTTGAAACTATTCGCCGTAGAGGAAAATGTCTCGAACGAAACTTGCGTCCCTTTGTTTCGAGGGGCGGAGGGGATCTTGTTGGTGTCACTGTAGTAGTCATGATTTCGAGGCTTGTTTCTTTGAACCATAGACCGAATCGGTATAATACCGGTAAAATACCGGTATTTTTTGGGTCACTTTTCGATCACGTTTGGCGCGAATACCGGGTATGATGCTATCAAAACGATGTTAGGTCGGTAGGTGTATTTCGATATAATAAAAAAAATAAAATATTAATACCAGTAATAATAAAAGTAAAATATCGGTAATAATAAAATATTAATATCGGTAATAATAAAAATAAAATATTAATATATTGGAAAAGGAAAAGGAGACGATGATTAAATGCTTTCATAAAGCTGATACTCTTACTTAATTTGAAAAAATGACCGATTTCTCGATACTCTTTTCCTTTCTTCTCGGTGAAAAATGACTAATTGTCGTACGTCGATAAATCGAAAGAGGAGTTGAAACAACGATCAATCGTAGAATGAAAGAATATTCCGCTAAATTACTTGAAAAGAATTACTGGAAATATGCCTAAGCGTTTGCGACATGTTATTGAAGTTAAGGGCTACCTAACAAAATATTAATTATCGTTAACAATTTTCAGGTTCAAATATCGTAGTTCTTCAAATGGTCCGAATATTTTTGGCCACGCTACATTTCGACATAGTTCAGTTTATCGTTTGATATTAAGAAAAGTATGTGCAATAAACAAATAAACTTTACGTTACTATAAACTATAATAAATGTTCTGTGTATGAAATATTATTAAAAAATCAATCCAAATTCACTGTTATAAACAATCGAAATCCACAACAATATTTTGAACAGCATGATGTCCGAATATTAATAAGAATCACTGTACGTAGAAAATGAGAAATGTGTTTTCGTCGGTAAAGCGGTATATATTTCGGTATTTTTATCGTTGTGGATATCAAACATCGATAAAATACGTATGAAAATACCGGTATGGCCGTCTCATACCGGTATTAAAACCGATTTCCCAAATAGCGGTTATATTACGATAATATGGGAGAAAATATCGGTATAATATTTCGGTTTCTAGTCCCTGCAATTTGAACGGAACTGTATGTTTTTTGAGTTTTCGTAGCCTCGTAGTAAATTCGCGTTAAACATCGCAAGCAACAAAATTGTAGCAATTATGCGAGACTGAAATTGCACACATCGAATGAAAGAAAGAAAAAAGAATTGTTGGAATCAACGTGGTTCGAACATCGATCGTGCGAAAATGATTGTACCGAGCAACGGATGTATAAGAAACGAAGGGAAAATTTTCGGCGGATGGAAAATTTTCGAATTACAATCTCAACGAGGAGAAAGTTGAAATCCGCGCAGCTGGGCGAAGCGTCACGCGGCGAGGGGACAATTGCGCGATTAGCCCCGAGCCGACAGACCTCGGAACTCGGTAAGTAAGATACGGACAGAATTTGTCTCTTTGAACAGAAATTACGGCTTGGCAATTTGGTTTGTCCCAGGCCGAGGCACGGTACTGAAAATTACAACGACCTTCGGCGAGGGAAGGGCAGAGGGGCGCCCCCCCCCTCGGGAAAAATCTAGTCATAAACTTAAGGTTTGCAAAGCGTGTTCCTCGACGGCTGAAGACCAAACACAGGCTCGGGTCTTCGACGACAACGTCAAAAGGACAACATCAAAGTTAATCCTATCCACGCTTCAAAGAAAACTGTCCCCGAAGGTGACCGATTCTGCGTCCGTTTCGCCGTCACTCATTGTTGCCCCCCCCCCCCACCCCCCTAAGCGTACTCAACTTCACTCGTCGATTTACGACGGTCGTCCTTTTACCTAACTCAGGCTGCAAGTGCCGATCAGATAAAGGCCGCGTGTTTACTTGAGCGTGTAGTACTCGTCGTCGTCAGGTCGAAAAGAAAAACTGTACGGCTGCAAACGATTTGTCAAACGCGGCGCACACGAGACGTTTCGTTTCGGCGCGGTTGCCCCCCAACTGTTACATCCGTGACCGTTTCAATTTTCGGGGGGACGATCGCTGAATTATATCCGCTTTGGCCCTTTTCCTTTTTTCTCTCTCGACACCGGAAAACACGAAAGCGGCAAGAACTGAGAGAGAGTTGGAAAACAGCGGGTGAAAGAACGTTGGTCTCGTTTCGCATGCGCGATTATTAGAACAAAGAGTAAGGGAGAGAGAGAGAGAGAGAGAGAGAGAGAGAGAGAGAGAGAGAGAGAGAGGAAGAGGGCGTAATCTGGGGTAACGAAAGACTGGCGAATATTTTCGTTAATCCTCCTCGACCGTGTGGAGAAACTCGGCAAATAAAATTCATATTAAGGGAGAAACATGGCAACGTGAGACACAAAAGGATCCTCGGACTTTCTAAAACGGACTTTCTAGCGAAATATACTCGAAGAGATAAGAAGCGCTACCTGAATACTATAAATAACACACTCGGGAACAAAGAGGGCAATTTTGTGCTATTTGCGAGCCATCAAACTGCAGGCCCATTGAATAAATGTCGAATTGGTATCGTAAACGAATTGTTCTTCGATTCGCCTTCGATTCAATGGAGACACTAGAAGAATTGACCTGGATCGTTTGAAATTTTGAAGGTCAAAATTTTTTCTTCTTTGGAACTGTCTCTATCTTCTCACCGTGAAGAAAAGAATTTTCCAAGATACCACAAGTCGCAACCTAACAGCTCTTTTGCAAAATGGCAAAAAGAATTATTTTCATTTAATACGTCGACGCGTGCGTGCTAACAGCGACTTTATCGTTATCGACACGTGGATGTACATTTCGAATAATGTTAACAATTGATTTTATCATTCGATTATTTAAACTCACACTGATGTCACAACTACGATAGATAAATCAAATTAGTTTTGTGAAATTTAATTCCAGAACCATAAAGTCGCTGTTAACACGCACGCGTCAGCAGCAATTTTAAATGATTGAGAAACTTTTTTGCCACTTTCCAAAAAAAAACTATTAGCTTGCGACCTAACTATGGTTTCCTGGAAAAGTTTTACTTTCGTAATGAGTAAAGACGCGTGAGTTCTAACAGCGACTTTATCGTTACCGACACGTGGATGTATATTTCGAATAATGTTAACAATTGATTTTATCATTCGATTATTTAGACTCACACTGATGTCACAACTACGATAGATAAATTAAATTAGTTTTGTGAAACTTAATTCCAGAACCATAAAGTCGCTGTTAACACGCACGCGTCAGCAGCAATTTTAAATGACTGAGAAACTTTTTTGCCACTTTCCAAAAAAAACTATTAGCTTGCGACCTAATTATGGTTTCCTGGAAAAGTTTTACTTTCGTAATGAGTAAAAACGCGTGAGTTCTAACAGCGACTTTATCGTTACCGACATGTGGATGTATATTTCGAATAATGTTAACAATTGATTTTATCATTCGATTATTTAGACTCACACTGATGTCACAACTGTGATAGATAAATCAAATTAGTTTTGTGAAATTTAATTCCAGAACCATAAAGTCGCTGTTAACACGCACGAGTCAGCAGCAATTTTAAATGATTGAGAAACCTTTTTGCCACTTTTCAAAAAAAACTATTAGCTTGCGACCTAACTGTGGTTTCCTGGAAAAGTTTTACTTTCGTAATGAGTAAAGACGCGTGAGTTCTAACAGCGACTTTATGGACGCGTAAGTGTAACGTTTATATGTTTCTATATAATATTAACAGTTAGCTTTATCATTTGATCATTTAGACGCACACTGACGCTACAACTCTGATAAATCAAATGTTAACGAAGCCTCCGCGTTTTTTAAATGATAAAGAAACTTTTTCGCCACTTTTCAAGAGATAATTGCTTATCTACGGTTAGATATATCTTAGAAATATTTTACCTTCGCGATGAACAGAATGCAATGCAAAAAGAGAAAAAAAATTTTGACTCGGACATATTCGTCAATTCGTGAAACGAACCAGAGTAAAGTGTTGCAGTGAGAAAAATTTAGAAGGGTGGTCCAATTTAATCGGGGGCCACTTGAATATCTTTCCAAATTGCGACGATGTAAAAAAGTATCTTTTGTCGAGAAGACCAACAACTAGGAATTTTCAAGGTCACTGATGTCTTTCTTATCTCACACAACTGTACATTCTTTTATCGTATCATGCAGCTGCTAAAAAAAAAGGAACACGAAAAGTTCCGATATGAGCGTTAAAGAGCATGACCTTGAAAATTTCAGTGTCACGCGTAAATTCACCTGTGCATCGGGATCGCTGGCCTTAGCAAATAAAAATATTCACGCTTCTATTCACGTGAATATAACATATATTGATAAATCTGGGAGGATAATACCTTTCGTACTCGTATTCGGGTTAAGGGCGAAGAAACGAGAGGAACGAGAGAAAAAGTAGCTACACGGTGACGAGCGAATCCCGGCCGTTGACTTTTGCTCGCTGAAATTTAAATATACACAGCGAGGCCGGCGGTGAGGGAGAGAGATTTCAATTAAAACATTCGGGTGGTTTCTCTGTTTAGAAAGCGAGAGGCCAAGGGGGTGAGAAACGAGCCCTTAAATCGCCACGGACTTTAAATACAATTGTCGAGAGAATTCGTCGAGTAGAGAGAGAGGAACGAGCCGTGGACGAGGACAGGGGGACGGAGAGGTGGGAGAGAGTGGTTGTACGGAACAGAGGAAACGATTTTTGCGGGAGAAGACCGATAAGTTTCCCTCGTGACCCACCACGATAATAATACCGTTCTCTGCTTTAAGCTTCCTTTTGAATAACCTGTAGGTCACCGTATAAAAAGGAAACTTGTTGCGTTTACTGATTGTATACGTATCTATATAGCGAGAGAGAGAGAGAGAGAGAGAGAGAGAGAGAGAAAAGGGGGAGAAAGAGGGAGCGAGGAAGAGAAAGCGAAAGACACACACACACACATACATAAACACAGACGTACATACGTACGTACGTACGTACGTATGGATCGGTAAGTCGTTGGAACGGGGGGGTTGGAAAACTTTTTGCGGGATTTGACGAGAAACTTTCTCCGTCTCTGTTCTCCGACCTAACCTCTTCTCGCCACTGTGAATTTCGCCAGACAAGAGCGAAAAAAGTGTATATATTTCGCGCGAATGTGACACGATGCGACGAAGGGAAGAGAAAAAAAGAAAAAAAAAAAAAAAGAAAAGGAAAGAAAAAAAGAAAAAAGAAAAAAGAAAAAAGAAACAGCGAGAAGAGGATGTGTATACGTGCGTACGTGCGTGTAATAAAAGCGAAACGCATGAAAGAGAGGGGTGGGGGAGGAGGGGCAGCATGGCGCATGCGCGGCCCTGTTCCACGGGTGCCTCGTTACCGTTGGTCGCGCGATCTAATTAAAATTACTTGGCGATAGTTAGCCACGATAGCATCGGTCTATTTAGCGAGTGCCGAGTTAACTCGATAATTTGTGTTTTCGGCTGAGTGCCGATCGTTAAAGCATCTGGTTCGGCGGTAGGAGGAGGAAAGAGGGGCGGGTGGAGGGGGAGGGGGAACTGTTTCGACGATGAATGGAATTGAGCCGGGGCAGACTGAATCTCAATGTAGCTCTATCGTCTCGCACTTGTTGCAACGCGTCGCGCACCCCAAGCAGAAAGATAGGATCGACCCACTTCTATAACTCGGCTTTCTGATATACGGCCATGGACGAAGAAGAGAAGAGAAAACGAGAGAGAGAGAGAGAGAGAGATAGGGAGAATCAAGCTCGAAACATCCGTCAGGGATTTATGATAAAGATTGGCAGCGGGGGTTGGAAAACGAAGATCACGGCTGTTAAACGACGCTGAATCTTTGATCTGAGTATTTCTCCCTTTGTACACATCTCCTCGTCCTTCTCCCACCCCCCTTCGGTGGGCATGATTACGTCGGAACAATACCATCGCGCAACAAATTTTTCTATCGTTCTATCTCTCGTATAATTTTTAACTTTAGCTGCGCTGGCAAGTGATTGCGGACCGTAACGAGTGACCAAACCGTACAGGGTAATTCGTCGCTTTCTTTTTGAACTCGTCGCGGTACGATCACTGAGAAGTAATAAATTTATTATTTGTTTTGCCCATTTTGTTCTACTTAAATATATAATTTTAGTTATAGTAACATGTTATGCTATAAGTTATGTAGAACATGTTATAACATGACCCATGTTATGCCTAATATAATCTATATTCCAATTAAATATTAAATTGACATTTAGTGTGCTTATTGTTAAATTATATTGCAGATTAAAGCTGTATTAACTTTCAAATGAAATAAAATTTTCTACAGTGTCGGAAAACGACATTACTTGTAGGTATCCTTCACCACTTGCGCTGGCAACTGATTGCGGACCATAACGAGTGACCAAACCGTAATTCGTCGTTCTCTTTTTGAACTCGTCGATACGATATCACTGGATAAAAATTATTGAAAAGTAATAAATTTATTATTTGTTTTGCCTGAGTTATATTTCAATATAACTTGAAATTAGTATATCGAAATTATTTTCTCAGCACTGGGAATATATTCTACCTTAATACTGATAATAACAATATTTAGAAACGTTCAGAATCTCGAACAGAATCTCTTTTCCCTGGAAATCACATTTTTCAACACAGTTCTATTAAAACGCTTTAACCCATTGCGCTGGCAACTGATTGCGGACCATAACGAGTGACCAAGCCGTACACGATAATTCGTCGCTTTCTTTTTGAACTCGTCGCGGTACGATAGAGATCATTGAGAATTAATAAATTTGTTACTTGTTCTGCCTATTCTATTCAAATACACAGAAAACTGAGGAAATATTGCAATTTTGGGACAAAAAGTTATTAACGCGCGTCATTCCAACGCACGAGGTTAATACGAGTGATTACGAATTAAAAGGCAATTCCTCCGATCGAGTTTTTTTTTTTTTTTTTTTTTTTTTTACCTCACGAGTTCCGTTTCACCGAGAGATATTCGTCGGCCGACGAGACTCGACAAACGATCGACGAACGGTTCTCGAACCCTCGCAGCTTTTTATCGAGGGACCTTGAGAGAAGGCCCACCCTCGCCCCCTTTTTTTCTGGTATCGGTGGCACAGCCTCGCGATACGTTACGTGGCTGATAGCCGCGTAAATTGCAACCGCATATCACGCCGCTGTACGTTCGTTCGTTCGTTCGTTCGTTCGTTCGTTCGACGGTCTACTTTACGCTCCGACGACCGAACAGAAATCGATTTCTCGCCCACGGAGAGAGCCTGACTCCACGGTATCCGCGTAGATACCGGATGGAACAGGTCAGAACAGCTCGCCACCGCTCGGTCCTTCTCCCCCCTCTGACCAAAACCGCCGATCCTTCTTCTCTCCTCCCTCTCTCTCTCTCTCTCTCTTTGTTTCGTTTCTTCCAAACCGAACCGCCAGAGTCCTTCTTTCCCTTTTCTCGTTATTTCCACTTTTACCACGAAACGAGAAGACCCCCCGCCCCGCCGCCGCCCACCACCCATCCCCATCCCTGATTTACACGTTACGATCTTCGTCCCATCCGCGTCCCTCCGCGTGCAACGTTTTTCTTTCGAATTTTCAAACGTTTCTCACCCTAACCGCCCAACCGTCTTCCTCCGTCTTCTTCCGTTTTCTCGCCAGGATTCATTATATTTTTACAAGTTTCCACCCTATCGGCGTGTCACGCATCGTTTGCGTTCACCATCGGGGCGCCGCGGCATGGAATTACCGGTTCGGTACGCCACGGCGTAGCGCGCGTTCGGTTCGGGGCCTCGCCTTATCGATCTCTTCGCCGTTCAACCGATGGATTGATACGCGGAGAAGAGGCAAGCACCGTGTCTCAGTCGTGGAAGCTGGGTCGCGATCCTTTCCCTCTCGCCTGTTTTTTTTTTTTTCCTCTCTCAGCTATCCGTAAGCCCGACACACACACACACACACACACACCGTCCCAGCGTCCATTCCAGCACGAAACGAACGCAACGCGTCACCTCCCCCCCGTTATCGCCGGTTGGTCGATCGTTTCCGCGACCGATCGGTCGTGCGTATCGTCTCTCTGTTGGATCGCGGCGGCTAAGTAGACGGACAGATAGGTGGGTAGGTAGGTAGGTAGGTAGGTAGGTAGGTAGGTAGGTAGGTAGGTAGGTAGGTAGGTAGGTTGGTAGGTAGGTGGGTAGATGGGTAGGTAGGTAGGTAGGTAGGTAGGTAGGTAGATATCCCGCTTTCTCTCGTGCGCGCGAGTTAACTCCTCGGGTCGTCCGAAGCTCGCGGTCGGTCGGTCGGTCGGTGGCGTGGCGTAGCGTGGCATAGCGTGATATAGCGTGGCATAGCGTGGCGTGCAGCTATGTATTTACACCAGGGTAGCTTCGCTCTCTCTCTCCTCTCTTCTGCCCACGGTGTCCTCTCTTGGCCGTGGTGTGGTCACCTTTCTCGATCTCCTCTCGCTCCTTGCTCGCCCTCGTCCTCCATCCTGCTCGCGCCTCTCTCTTTCTCTCTCTCTCTCTCTCTCTCCGTTTCGCTCGACCCTCGTCGAGCTATCTAGTACGTAGGGCCAAAGTAGAGTCGCGTTCTCGCCCTTCCAACGCTTCCACCACCACCCTCGCGATATCCGTCGTCCCTCTTTATCCGATGCTCGCTCCTCGATCGAGGGGGGGGGAGGTTCTCTCCCTAGCGTTCTCCTTCTCTGACGGGGTGTATGTAGGGTGGCTCGCCGGCACAGGGCGAGAGAACACCGGGAGAACGGAACACGGCGGCCAAGAGAGAGGAGAGCAAAGGCAAGGGGAGATATCGGGAGACAGGGAGACAGAGAGAGAGTGCACGCAAGGCGAACACAGCGAGAGAGGAAAGCGAGGGTTGCGCGCGGACCACCGAACGACCGACCGACCGACCGACCGACCAACCGACCGACCGACGGACGGACAAACGGATGGACGGACGGACGAACGGACGGACGGATGAACGAGCAAGCGAGCAGAGCGGTGGTCTCGCGGGGGGGGGGGGGCGAAAGGGGGGTTAGGAGACAGCTGCAGGCCATGCGAGGGTCCGTCGACCAGGCCTGGCCGTTTACCGCGGAATACACAGCCCGAGCGAGAGAAACCGGAGGCGGGAGAAAGAGACGGGGTGATTACCGGTGGAAACGGGGGAGAGCGAGACACGACCTACTTCGCCGTTCCCCGCGACTCTCGTCGCCGCTCCCCTCACCCCCCCTCAACCCCTCGTCCATCGACGCTCCTCCAACCCCCTAGCCGATCCACAAGACCTCGCGCGCGCGGCCACGTTACTCTCCCTTCCTTCCCTCTCTCACTCTCTCTCTCTCTCGGGCGCGCGCGCGCGCGCGACAATCCCTCGAGCGACCCTTGCCGCGCGCGTATATCGCCGCCAAGCTCTCACTCTCTCACTCTCGCCCCCTTCGTTCATCGCCGTCGCCCTTTTCTCTTCGTTACCCTTCCACCCCTCTCTGTCCCTCCTTCGCGCGCCGCTCCGCTAGATTCCCTATTTTCTTCTCTGTCTATCTCGAATTCTGCGTGCCTGTGTGTGTGTGTATGCGTGTGTACGTGTATGTGTGTGTGTGTGTGTCGGCGTCTCTCCAGCTTGCTTCTCGCTTCTCGCGACCCGTAGAGCTCGGTATCTCTCCCCCCCCCCTCTCCCCCCGTCCCGACCCTTCCCCTGCTGTCCCTTTCCATCGCGTGCAAACGACTGGTTTACCCTCTCGCAACCGCCTCATCCCTCTCGCCGTAGGATACCTCCGCCATCCGGCGACGGACCCGAACCCTTGGCGCCCCTTTGCTCTTAGCCGCGGATACGAAAGCCGCGGCGTATATATATATATGTGTATATATATATATACATACATGGGGGCGAACGAGCGAACGAGCGAGCGAGCGAACGAACGGACCGACCAACGCTTCACGCTATAGCGTTGCCAGAGAGCTCTACCTAGCTTGGAGCAGCTACGGCCAAGTTCCCCGTAACTCGTGCTCCGGTAAATTTCCACGGAGACCCTCCCCTTCCCCCGCTCACCATCCAAACACACCTATGCACCGCGGCTCTTCCTTTTCCCTCTGCACCGTTTTGCTACAAACGCGCTTTCCCTCTTTATCTCGTATCTTCTTCTTCTTCTTCTTCTTCTTCTTCTTCTTCGTCGTCGTCGTCGTCTTCGTCTTTTTCTCCTTCTCTCGGGGTGGTTTCTAGTTTCTCGTATTTTGCCTTTGATCGTTCGTTCACTCTCGCCACCCCCTTTTTTCCTCCTCGCCGTCGTTCGGCTCCCGCATCGTCGGCCAGCCGGCTCTAACCAGGATTTCCACTTGGCTGCCGATTACGTGTGGGCAGAGGGACGCGATACGCGATGGCAGAGATATACTCGCACGGGCACGAGGTAACAACGGCGTGGGCGCTCCGACGTATATATACACCCCGGGAACGCACGGGGGTGGCCGGGCTATCGATTTTTCCCTTTTCAACCGAAAAAGCGAAATTTTCGAAAAAAATCCTCCCTCTGAAAAGTTCGCGCGAGGAAACAGGAAAAGAGAGATCTCTCTCTCTCTCTCTCTCTGTCTTCCTCTTTTTCTTTCTTCTCTTCTTTCCTTTTTTTCTCATCCGGGCAAACATCGAGGCGAGAGCCTGGTTTCTCTGAATGACCGCCGCAACAGGGTAGCGATGTATCTTCCACGTAGCAAGAGAGAGACAGACAGAGAGAGAGAGAAAGAGAGAGAGAGAGAGAGAGAGAGTTTCGCCAGTAGTGAAACCGATTCGAAAGTTTTCAAGAACAGCCCCAACAAAGTTTGCGAAAGTATGCGGGGTAGCCGGCGATACACGGCGCCGTGAAAGAAGGAAGAAGGATACAGCGGTTGAGGGGCGAGTGGGGGAGGGTGAGAGGAAGTAAGAAAGTTGCGAGCAAGGAAACCGGGATTATGCGCCGTCGTAATTAATACGATTTTCATGAATCAGTGACAGGCGCGCGAAAATTGAAAAGCATCGGGACGCGTGTTAATCGAGAGAAAGAGAGAGAGAGTGTAGAAACATCTCCGAGATGTGGCACGTGTATTCTCTCTCTCTCTCTCTCTCTCTCTCGTTCAGGACCGAAACGAAGCACAATGAGAATAACGAAAGAAGAAAAAAAATACCGCAAACACAGTAACAGAGAAACACGCGAGGACACGAGAGAGGGAAAAAGAAGAATCGTTTTACGAGGGGCTGGCAGAGAGAGAGAGAGAGAGACAGACAGACAGACAGAGACAGAGAGAAATAGAGAGAGAGGGTGGTAGGTCGGTATTGAACGTACGGGAACGCGATGGAAAATCCACGTGGAGGCCGCGAGGAGCGAGAGGGAGCGCGAGAGAGAGTCGACAGACGAAAGAGAGACATCGGGAGATACATTTATGAATTGCCCCATTCACGGAATGCGAATTCTCGCTCGGCAAACTTTAGGGGTCAACGGGTCGGGAACTGTTAGGTAGTTCTCCCATTGCTCTCGTACATGCGCTCTCCCTCTCGCCGACCCTCCCCCCCCCCTCCCGCGTTTCACTCCTACCCTGCTACATATTTCTCTCTCTCCCTTTCTGCGCGTCCCACCCGCGCGTGTTTCTCTCCGTCGCTCGTTCGCCTCGCGTGGTTCTCGATACACACGCGGTCGTCGGGCGTATCGGCGACGCTTTTTTAACCGTTAAACGCAAGCAAGTTGAAGAAGAAAAAACTCTCGTCCAACTTTTCGTCTCCATCGTCTCGGCGGTCGTCCGTCTTTACTTTCTCCCCTTTCCGCTGTGATGGTTTCTAGCATTGTGGCAGCCACTTTCGCGGGGCCGCGGATTCGAAGCGACCGCCGACCCCTCGGCGTCGTGGGGGGGGTGCGAGTTTATCACGCGCTACGAGATCTCTTACGGTTGCAGCGGATGATCGACGAGATGGAAGGGAGAGGAAGAGAGAAAGGGAGAAACCGAGAGTAGGGATAATCGTCGTTCAGAAGTCGCAGACTGTTTGCCCCGACCAGGCAACCAGAGAGAGTTAGAGTTTGAAAGAGCGGCGAGACAGAGAGACAAAGCGAGAGAGAAAAAGAGAAAGAGAGAGGGAGTGCAGCAGGCATTATTCACTTTGCGGGAGTCGCTTCACCGCGGGCGTAATAATTTTCTTTTTTATGAATGAACTTCACTCTCCGTGCTCTTTCTTCTTTAGTTAACTCTCTCTATCTTTCTCTCTCTCTCTCTCTTTTTCTCTTTTCGTTTTCCTTTCTCTATTTCTCTCGCCCGCTCGTTTCTCCGGCTGCTCCCGGTAGCTTCGGCGCCGAGTGTACGCGACATCGGGCATTCGTCTTCGTCAAAGCTCCCCCCACCCCTCAAGTTTCTTGCATCCAGTCTCTTTGGATTTTCCATTGAGGAAAAAGCCGCGGTCGATCGACCGGCTTTTCGCCTTATCATCCACCAACGGTTGTTTAATCCGTCCGTCCAGCGTCCAACGTAAATAACGTTTCTCGGTCGAGAGAACGGACCTTATCTTTAAAGGGTTCCCGCCCCCTCGTTGCCTCGTCGAACTACCTACCGAATCTCGTCCATTATGCACGCGCTACGTCTTGATTAATTGCGCGAAGCGTAATTCGTTGCAACGTGAAATTTCCAACGATCATCAAACGTGCAACAACGCTAAATGAGCTCCGTGTCGCGGAGTGTCTTCGAGACTCAACGGCCGCGCAGCTAAATTCAAGCCCCTCTGTGGGCCGAATTTTTATGGCAACGGTAAACTCAACAAACACGTCGATCTATAAATACGGATTGACGATGAATTTTTTCGATGGAATCTCAACGATTTTATTTATTACAACGAATATGTTATGCATACGTTTGCATTTCAAGCATTTTATTTTCGAAATGCCTCTGCATTTTCGTCTGATAATGATTATAAATTCGTCGTCGTTAAAAAAAAGAAAAACTAATGACAAGATGGCTCCCTTAGCTTCTATTTGCATGCAATTTGCAAACTTGCTACATTTACTTTGATATATCTGAGGCTGGAATTGGCAACCGTTACCGAGAATGTTATTGGTCACTAACGAGACATCATACCTATTTTTTCTTAATAAAAAAAAAAAAAAAAACGTCGAAATATAAGAAAAAGCTGGTTTCATTAGCATTAAATTATTTATTTCAGTAGGAAATGATTCTTGGACCATCTTATATAACAAGACGTACACCTCACGGAAAGAAGTTAAATTATTTAATTAAACATCGATTAATTATTTAATTAAACATAATACATATGTGACTCGTGACTAAAGTTACATATAGGGGTACATGACGCGCAGATTAAATTTTTCGCCCCCCCCGATACGGTTGATCGATCCCAGGTTCCCCGAGAGACGCGAGCTTCCAACCAATTTCAACTGACGAAAATTGCGCGGATCCACGCACTCGGGATAATTGTATAGTAAAAGAAGGAGACAATCTGAATTGGATTAACAAGTGCGTCGTAAACGAGACGAATCGTTCCATCGACGACATGTAAAAATGTCCCCAGACTCGAGGAATTCGTTCGGCGACGTTACGACTTTTAACCACGTGCGCTGGCAACTGATTGCGGACCATAACGAGCGACCAAAACCGCACACAATAATTCGTCGCTTTCTTTTCGAACTTTCGTCGGTATACCATTGGGTAAAAATGATTGACAAGTGATAAATTTATTATTTGTTTTGCCTGAGTTATATTTCGATATACTTGAAATTAGTACATTGAAATTATTTTCTCAGCACTGGGAATATATTTTACCTTGATACTAATAAGAGTAATGTTTAGAAACGTTCAGAATCTCTTTTCCCTGGAAATCACATTTTTGAACACAGTTCTATTAAAACGCTTTAACCCATTGCGCTGGCAACTGATTGCGGACCATAACGAGCGACCAAATCGTATACAATAATTCGTCGCTTTCTTTTCGAACTTTCGTCGGTATATCACTGGATAAAAATTATTGAGTAGTAATAAATTTATTTTTTATTTTGCCTAGGTTACATTTAAATATACTTAAACCTATAAAAATGTTGCAATTTTGGGACAAAAAATTGTCGACGTATGTGACACATCATTCCAGCGCAAGAATTAAGATTAATCCATTGCGCTGGCAGCTGATTGCGGACCATAACGAGTGACCGAAGCGTATAAAACAATTCGTCGCTTTCTTTTTGAACTCGTCGGTGCGATATCATTGGATAAAAATTATTGAGAAGTAACAAACTTATTGTTTGTTTCGCTTATTTTGTTTTACTTGAAACTGAGAAAATATTACAATTTTGGAACAAAAAATTCTCGACATAAGTGGCATATCATTTCAGCGCAAGAATTAAGATTAACCCATTGCGCTGGCAACTGATTGCGGACCATAACGAGTGACCGAACTGTATAAAACAATTCGTCGCATTCTTTTTGAACTCGTCGGTGCGATATCATTGGATAAAAACTATCGAAAAGTAATAAACTTATTATTTGTTTCGCCTACTTTGTTTTACTTGAAATTGAAAAAAATATTACAATTTTGGAACGAAAAATTCTCGACACGAGTGGCACGTCATTTCAGCGCAAGAATTAAGATTAACCCATTGCGCTGGCAACTGATTGCGGACCATAACGAGTGACCGAACCGTATAAAACAATTCGTCGCTTTCTTTTTGAACTCGTCGGTGCGATATCATTGGACAAAAATTATCGAAAAGTAACAAACTTATTATTTGTTTCGCCTACTTTGTTTTACTTGAAATTGAAAAAAATATTACAATTTTGGAACGAAAAATTCTCGACGTGAGTGGCACGTCATTTCAGCGCAAGAATTAAGATTAACCCATTGCGCTGGCAACTGATTGCGGACCATAACGAGTGACCGAACCGTATAAAACAATTCGTCGCTTTCTTTTTGAACTCATTGGATATCATTTCAGCGCAAGAGGTTACGGGTTCGAGCGGCGAGTGGAAGACGAATCGAATTAATCTCGGACGAGTTTTCACTGTTCATCGTCGTGACTCTCTCGTTTATATTCGACGCGCGAATCGTTGATTACGACAACAGAAAAACACCTGTGACAGACTACCGTGGTAGAAGCCGGTGTTCTGCAAACGTAGGTTCGCCCATACAGTAATTATCTTTTTCTCTCTCGCACGAGCGATTTGGCCCACATCAGGAATCTCTTTTATTTCTCACGGTCGATCGCTTGAACAGCGATCGGTCGATCGTCTCTCTCTTTCTCTCCCATGTTTCAGAGTATTCTTTCCATCTCTCTGCTATCGATATATATATATATATATATATACACACGTGCTCGACGAGTGGCTCGATTCGAACGCGCTCTGACGAATTATTATTAATCGTACCCCCGTGGCCCAGTCCCGGAAACTGTACAACCGATATCCATTACACGCCCTGTTGGCTCTTGGTTCGTTCTCGCTTCACCCCTTCCAACTAAAATCCGTCATATCAATAATCAAATCTCGTAATAGAACGCGAAAACGAATCGCCGCTGCGATCGTCCATCGGTGATATGACTATCCACTCGACGTGCAAAGTCATAAATCGTTTTCCTTTTCTGTTTCTTACAGCCGGGCAAGGTTGTCCGACTCGACGTCGTTTCGAGAAACGAAAAGAGCCGCGCTAAGACCCTAATTGCTTGTCTAGTTACCAAGACGAATACACACAAACTCTGACAAATGATCAATGGTAGTAAAAACAGACATTAAGAAAAGACGGGGCCCACTGGAATATTAACAGCCCCTAAACATTAACGGTATGCCTAATTACTGTGTACTTGCGGACGGACAATGGCCAAGGCCATACCGATTGTACTCCAAAGGAAAAGGGACTTGTTTACCGTTCGACGGCCAATGACGTACGTATCAGCGTCGAAGAGCCGAGGACACAGTTCCTCGAAGAAACTAAGCGGCCCGCGGGACTAAGCGGACGAGGGAATCAACTATCGGTTTATCCGAACACGGATTATCGGAACCTCCCTTTCTCTCTCTCTCTCTCTTTCCTTCTGTACCCTTCAGTATGCCTCTACCTACCTTATTATCGAACGCCGGGCTTTTACGACGCTTCTTTCGGTCGAGGGCCAGCTTAAGTCACGTTCGGGTCGGCTTCTCTCCAGTCCACGGTCTATGTTCTATAGATAGCTGCGCGCCAACTAACCTGGGAAACCTCGGCAGTTTTCCCATCCGCAGTCGATTTTCTCAGTAAGTCGATCCGCGAAATCTGCAGTTTCGCCGACGATTTTTATTTTTTTTTTTTTGTTCTTCTTCTTCTTCTTCTTCTTCTTCTTTTTCGTTTTATTTTACGGTGAGAGACTACAGAATTATCATAAATTATCGTCACTGATTCAATTTTATTAAATTCATTTTCCACTAGTATGACACTTTTTTCTAAATAGTGTATTCCGGTGCTAAATCAGGTGCGCAAGTATGTATATAATGTATCGATATAGTACAACTTCTCGAGCAGCAAACAGAAAAGCTACAGAACTGTCTCGGACGATCCAATTTATTAAATTCATTTCCATTAATACATTTCTAAATGTGAATCTGTTAAATTCATTGTCTGCTAGTATAATAGACTGGTATGCTCGATGTTTCGACTAATTAATCTATACACCCTCTCGAGCAAAAAGAGAAAAAACTACAGAATTATTATGAGTTACGTGTCATCGCTGTCACGTGACAAAAAATTCATCTCCTAGCGGTACAATACTTTTCTAAATATTAAGTATGAATTTATCCTTACTAAAAGTAACACCTTTTTAAATAAATTGACATGTTCGACGTTTCGACTAATTAATCTATACACCCTCTCGAGCAAAAAAAAGAAAAAACTACAGAATTATTACGAGTTACGTGTCATCGCTGTCACGTGACAAACAAACTCATCTCCTAGCGGTACAATACTTTTCTAAATATTAAGTATGAATTTATCCTTACTAAAAGTAACACCTTTTTAAATAAACTGACATGTTCGACGTTTCGACTAATTAATCTATACACCCTCTCGAGCAAAAAAAGAAAAAACTACAGAATTATTACGAGTTACGTGTCATCGCTGTCACGTGACAAACAAATTCATCTCCTAGCGGTACAATACTTTTCTAAATATTAAGTATGAATTTATCCTTACGAAAAGTAACACCTTTTTAAATAAATTGGCGTGTTTCGACTAATTAATCTATACACCCTCTCGAGCAAAAAGAGAAAAAACTAGAGAATTATTACGAGTTACGTGTCATCGCTGTCACGTGACAAACAAATTCATCTCCTAGCGGTACAATACTTGTCTAAGTATTAAGTATTAAGTATGAATTTATCCCTACTAAAAGTAACGCTTTTCTAAATAAATTGGTATTGGTACAATACTTCTCCAAATAGATCGGTCTACCCGACGTTTCGGCTAACTGCAAGTCGAACGTGCGAGTTGTACATTTCTACACCTTCTCGACACGAAAAAGAAGGGCAAACAAGAAGGACAGTGCGTAGAATGTACCCAGTTTCGTACATTCATCGCGACGTGTAAAATCGATAAGGAGGGCGAACGAGGGTTGAACGGAAGGTTATTCCATTTTAACAGAGTGAAAACACTTTCACTGGTTTGCGCGGTAAAGAGGAGCGCGCGGGGTGGGGCAAGGTGGGGGGCGGGGGGGGGGGGGGGGGGGGGGGGGGGGGGCGGGGGGGGGGAGGGAGGGAGGGGAAGAGAGAATACATATGGATACGGCAAAGTTATACGAGACTTTGAACTTCTCGTACAGGGTTCCGGGTTTCTGGAGCTTGTAAAGTTCGCCGGGGACTTTGCCGCGTAACTTTCCAACGCGGAGGAATAAATCGAAGAAGAAGCGCGCGGCGGAATGTCAAAGTCGCGGTCGTTTCAGCCGGCTGTTTAAGCGTTATCGCTGTTGCTGGATGCGAGAGAGCCGCCAGAGTGAAACTCGAGCTCTCGTTCCTGTTAACCCCGATAACCGGTTGCTTCTTCCTGAAGGGGGGGGGGGGGGGGCGGGAAAAAAAAACGCGGATTGTCGATGCGCCATGCGTCGATCGTAGATTTGACGATCGAAGGAAATAACGTCGCCTCGTCACGGGCATGTGTACGTATCGAGGGAAGAAAGATCAGTAAACGAAAAGAAAGAAAGAAAAAAGGGAGAGGAAAACTGAATTTTCCAGCCAAGGGCAAGATCCTCATTGCCTCTGCCGGTCGCGAGAAAAATAATCCAGGCCATTTTCTCCGCTCTCGTTCGGTGCGCGCGTGTCTTTTTCGCGGAACGATCGCGACCGTTACGTCCGGGGATCGGCGAACAGCGAGCATGTCACGTAGCGTGCGTGCGTGCGTGCGTGCGTGCGTGCGTGCGCTCGCACGCACACCGAGAGACACTCTGTTAAATCTTTCATTCCCTCTCTCTCTCTCTTTCTCTCACTCTCTCACTCTATACAGCGCTAACATCCTTCCGCGAAAGGCCGAGCCGCGGGAGAAGCAGGTGAAAATTAATTGCACGGGTTACCGGCTCGAGTAGCGAAGGAGCACACGGGTTTGCCTCGGTGACGGTGTTGTCTGTGCGCGCCGCGCAAAGTGCGCCTCGCCGCGTACCCGAGAGGACGTGTCGATCGATTTTGCCCCCCTTCTCCTCCCTTGAACCGTCCGACCATCCGTTCGTCCGTCCGTCCGTCCGTCTGTTCGTCCATCCGTCCTCCTCCTCCTCCTCATCCTCCTTCTCGTCCACCTCCTCCTCCTCCTCCTCCACCACCGCGCCCGCGGCCCCCTCCTCCCGCGCCGACTATACCGCTGCCTCTCGCCGCTCCTCACTCCTTTCTCTTTCACGCCTTCGTCCTTTCCCCTTTGCGCGACTCTCCGTTCGTTAATCGGCCGCCGTACGTCCGACCGCGTCGTCTCTCTCTCTCTCTCTCTCTCTATCTTTCTCTATCTTTCTCTATCTTTCTCTCTCTCTCTCTCTCTCTCTCTCTCTCTCTGTCGCGGCGAGCCACCGATATCGAGATCGATAAGGTGTATCCGGTGACGTCCGCGCGCCGCTGCTATCTTTTCGATCTCTCTCTCCGCGCGCTCGAAATATTTTCGTAACGCCGCGTTTCCTCGATAACGGTACAAAGGGGGAGAGAGAGAGAAAAAAAGGGGGAGAGAGCGAGAGCGAGAGACCGTTTCCTCGCTCGCCTTTTTCCCGTGCTACCAATTTCATCGATAAACATCGTGTGCGTAGTTTCGTTACACACGCGCGATTATTGTTCTTATATAGTTCTAGAAATCCGATCGCAAAGCATATGTACACGGCACGCGTATGCGTGAGACACAAAGTACAGGTGAAACGTGAAGCATATAAATTCGTTGCCAAGTTCGGTTTTTTTTCGTTTCTCCCTCTGTCGCTGGATTAGCGTCTTCTCTTTATTCCACCGAGGGCCGAGCGTCCTCCCCCTTCATCCTGCCGCCCCCCCCCAACACCCCCGTCGCCCTCCCCCGTCATCGTCATCGACGTTCGACTTTGATCGATCCTCGTCTACCCTCCTCCCCCCGCCGCAAACCGTCAGTCGTTTCGAACGGTTCGCCGCGCGTTACATAAAACGCGAACGCGCGTTTTTTTTTTTTTTTTTTTCCTCTAACCGGCGCGGCGCGCGTTCCCCTTTAACGTCCGCTCGCCGTTGCTACACACACAGACGGTGCGTGTACAAACGTGCACGAGGAGACTGCGCGCGCGCGCGTGCGAGCGCGATATATATTTCGGGGCACGATTATTTCTGGAACAAGAGGAAAATCCGCGGTATTCGTGGCACATTCCCTCCCCCCCTTTTGTTTTATTATCCGGAGAAGCAACGTTTACAGGTAACGCAACGCTTTACAGGTCGCGGAATCATCTTTGTGTGTTCTGCGTGGAGTCGAGTCCGAGTCGAGTCGAGTCGAGTCGAGTCGCGTCGCGGCCGTGTCAATTCGAGGCAAAGTGGGACTCGAAGAAGGCCAAAGCTGGCGTGGCGTGGCGTTGGAGCGCGAACGTGAGCGTGCACGGTCTCACGCGCGCGCACAAGCGCACGATAATTATCGCGGCAGGGTAGGGGCGCGCGCGATACTCGTTCGGCCGCGAAAAAGAAATCGACGTAGGTGCCCCGGTGCCGCGCCGGTGTGTCCGAGCGCGGCGTATTTACCACGGTAAATACGTCGCCAGAGGCACGGTAAATTTATCCGCGAATTACCACGGCGCGGCGTTCCTTCTTATACTGTGCTCGCGCAACTCTCTCTCTCTCTCTCTCTCTCTCTCTCATCTCTCTCTGACTCTCTCCCGACACTGCCGCCGTTGCTGCCGCTGCCGCCGCGTTCGCGTACGGATTTTAGGCCGTGCTCATAAATCCGGTTCTTCTCCCTAGGGGTCACGAGCTGCACGAAAGAGGGGTAGAGAAGGTCGGATTTAAGGGTTTTCGCTACGGGTTTGGGTAACTTTCTCACTCTCTCTCTTCGTCGTTCTATTAAACTCCTCTGCCTCGCGTTCCTCTCTTTTCCGCTATATATTTTAAAGCAAGACCAGCGAGATCCTAGAATCGCGGGAAATTAAACGGGCATTCGGGACACGGGCGAAAAAAATCGCGTCGCTCGTAAATTTCACGACGGCCAAGCGAGCAAGCGGCCAACCGTTCGCCTCGCCTCACCCCGCCCCGCCCCGGACCCATCCCGTCTCGTCCCGCCGCGTCCCGCCGCACCTCGTCGCGCCACACCGCGCCAAAGCGCCTCGTTCCCTCGCTACCGCCGCGAACAGTCGGCCGACCGGAAACTCGGACACGCCGAGTCTCCAAGACGGCAATCGCGCTCGCGCGTGTACACGCGCGAGAGATTCTATATACGTAGGCGACGTGCCACCGGTTCAAAGAAAAATAGAACCACCTCTCGTACATGTACCGTGTAAAATAAAAATCGTCGTCGTCGTGCATCGTGATTGCCGTGTCCGTAAGGAGGGAGTCTCACGACGACGTCTACGTCGACGACGACGACGACGACGACGGTTGAGAGAGAACCGGCAAGGGTCGCGGACTCGAAGAGGGGTTTTAGTGGATAAGGACGCGGAGGGGTGAAGAACGAGAGAAGCGCGGTTCGACAGCACACCGTCGCCCGATGGAAGGAACACACCGAGGGGGACGAAAGGAGGCGAGAGGGACGCGAACGCAAAGGGGCAGGCGGAAGGGCGGCAATGGAACGAGAGCCGAGGGTCGAGGGACGAGGGTCGGCAAGAGGGACTGAGAGGGGCGCAGGGGCTGGGAAGGAACGATAGGTAGCGTAGAGAAGAGCAAGAGCAAGAGCAAGAGCGTCTCGTCGGTAAGACGAGAGGTATGGTGTGGATGAAGCAAGACGCGAGACCGCGGCGGCATGGCAAAGCATGGCAATGGCATGGCAAGGGAAGACAAGGCACGGCACGGCATGGCATGGCATGGCATGGCATGGCATGGCATGGCAAGGCGCAAGCTGAGCTGCAGCGGAGCGAGGAGGGAGTCAAAGAGAGGACAGAGTGGGAGTAAGGGCCGAACGACGGGGTGAGGGACGAGTGGGGCGGTAGTGGGACGACAGGGTTGAAGGGGAAGGGGATAGAAGGGTGGGGGGCAGGGGATAGAGAAGACGACGTCCCAAGTCCGCAGAAAGCAGTTGAGCGTCGCGATCCGTCGCGAAAGCATCGTGCGTTGTCGGTTACTACGCACTCCCACTTTCGTCGCGCGCTCTGGTGTACAGCCGTGGTATACAGTGTGCACTTACACACCGAAACAGTTTACTGCGAACTGCAGAGTCGGATGGTCGGTTCGTTCGGCTGATCGGTGACGACGATCATCAACCACCTCCGTGTACGCAAGTTCGGTAGTGACGCGCTCTCTCCCTTAAAAGTACGAGACAGTCGTCAACCAGTGACGATAGACACCGGTGCACACACACCGGTGATTCAGTCGAGGTCGATCCACAGTCAGGTGAGGACCTCGCCGGTGTGCTATCGGGTTTTTTTTTTCTTCTTTTCGTTCGACCGCGCTCTGTTATCGAGCGAGATACACACCGCTCCGTTCCCGTGTCGGTGGGATAATTTCAAATCGAGCACGAGGCGCGCCTTCATTGTGCCGATCCGAGTGTAACGTAACGCGTCTGCTGTTGCTGCTGCTCGAGGAAATTGTTTCGAATTGTTGTTTTTTTTTTTTTTTTTTTGTTGTTTTTTCTCACGGACCATCGGCCGCGACGATCTTGTGCCACCCAGCTCAGAAAGTGAAAAGGAAGTGAATTGGAAAAAGTGAGTAGTGAGAATATTCGTCAGTGCCGAACGTACGAACGACCACGCTGTCGCGCACGATTTCACACGTACGGAGTGCTTCCAAATTCGTATCCAGCTTGAAGGTTTTTCTTTTTTCTTTTTTTTCTTTTTTTCTCTTCCCTTCCCCACCGCGAATGTTACTTTTTTCCGCAGTTACGTGTATAACTTCTTCCTTTCTTTCTTTCTTTCTTCTACGAATATATTTTTGTTTACACGCCCGAAAATTTCTCGGTTCTCTACTCGCGGCGAAAGAAACGCTGTACATGAGGGGACAAAGAGACGATCGAGAGAGATGATTCTCTCTCGCGTTTCCTTTCCGCGTTTAACCGTTTTTCTCGTGCTTTTTTTTCTTTCTCTCTCCCTCGTTCCGTTTCGTTCTCTTCTGGTCTCGTTTGGCTCGTTCTCCCCCGAAACGTTGTCACGAGCTTCACCGCGTCACCAAGCAAGCCTCGAGCGGTCTTGTGACGCGCGAGAAGGCGATCGATCGACGTTCACGTTCCAGATCGCGCCATCCGACTATATCGGGCCTGCGTGTGGACACGCGAGGAATTCCAATTGCTCGTCCGCGAGACAGTGGGCACAGAACACACACGGGAAAGACGCGACGTACGTGCTTCGACGAGGAAAGAAAGGAAAAAAAAAAAAGAAAGAAAGAAAGAAAAAGATAAAGAGAGAGTCGGGCGAGAGAACTCTCCGCTGTGTTTGCGGTGTGCGGCAGTTTGTGCTTCGCGTCCTTTTGTCCCGATTCGACGAACGCCGATGAGGTGCCTCGCCGACGGCGAGGAGGTGCTTCCGTGGAACTGTAACGACCTTGAACCGCGACAACAATAACAGAGACAATACTTTCGACATTCGACGACGATATCGACCGCGAATCGATCAGTACGCGGACACGTTCTTCGGTGGAAAGAAATCGGGAGAAAAATACGAGAGAGAGAAAGAACGATATCGGAGAGGAGAGATCCGTACGCCGTACCGTTGCCACGGCGTGTGGCAGCGATTCGTATCTCGCGCAGTAGTAAATAATACCGTGTGTAAACGTGGTTACGCCGGTCGGGGGAGGTCCTCCTCCGTGGAATAGCACATGCGCTCACAGAGAGTAATAAAGAACTTTTTTATGAATGAAACAACTCGGTCGGGCGGTTCCCCTCCTCGTCTGCCGCCCTCCCTTCTCCTTGCTTGTGGCAGCGCTCTACTCTCTTCTCTCTCTTTCTCTCTCCTTCGCTACTCGGTCGCGTATACTCTCTATCGTCGTCGACCAACCTCCTCTCTCTTTTGCTCCTCCGTTTCTTCGTTTCTCCGATTTGAAACGCCGCGTCCTCCTCGTCTCTCCGCACACGTTGGTGCGCTTCGGTACGTATGCACGTACGTACGTGTGCGTTGTGTGTATTTTGCTTTCGGTTCTTCGGTTCGCGGCCGCCGCGTCAGCCAATCGGCAGTCCGCGCGGGAAACGATATTATTGCCCCAGCCACGAGGAATAACCGAGGAATAGAAACGAGACGAGACGAGACGAGACGAGACGAGACAAGGCGAGAAAGACTGTGGCCCCCTCCGGGTGCGGGACAGAGACGCGGATAGAGACACACGCGATGTGTCGTGTTTCTCCCGAGGAAAGGTCGAGTCGGGCAGAATCGTCCCAGAGAGCACAGCAGTCGGATCAGTTTTCGACCGTCGCGTTTACAAGCGCGCGCTTCGTTGTTTTCTCCTCCCCCGTTCCCCCCCTTGTTCGTTATTCGCGCGGTCCCGTTCGCTCCTGTTTCATCTCCCTTTCTTTGTTTTTCCTTCTCTGTCGTCTGTCTTCCTCTCAGCGCGAACTAACTACGTATATAGGTTACGTGTTGCTTGTGCGTGCGCGTTCAGAGCTGTCGAGCCAGCGAGAATAGAGATAGAGACACTGCCAACGAGGGGAAAAAAAAAAAAAAAAAACAGGCACCGTGTCCCCCCTCCCCCGAACGCAACAATTCGACGAAAGAACCATGGCTTGTCAAGGACAAACGCCAAACACACCCGTTTCGATCGTCGGAAAAATCTTTCTCGTGAAAAATCTTCTCCCCTCTCTCTCTCTCCCTTTCTGTTTCTATTGACAAAATTCATCGTCGAGCGATTCCTCGTTCCAAGTTGGGTTCACGTTTTGGAAGCAACCGCGCGACGAATCGTGTGACGTGTGCCGTAAAAGTGCAGCGAAAACAATCGTTTACATTAATCTTCTCGTAATGTTTCGCAGGAGGAGCGTCATAGACCGTCGAAGATCGCGTCGTTGAAGGCGAAGCCAAGGTAGAAGCTCAGACGATCGGCGAGATCGTCACGACGACGGAGGACGGCTTGTACGAGAATCATTTCCGGGAAGAGGCGGACAACTGTCGCCTAGTCAGAATGAGGGGTGAATCAGCGCGGCCGGGCAAGCGGCCACTGCGAGCGTTGTCCGCTTCGGAGAAGATGGACGCGATACAGAGGGTCCACGAGGGTGAGAGCAAGGCGTCGGTGGCCCGTGACATCGGCGTGCCGGAGTCGACGTTGCGCGGCTGGTGCAAGTCCGAGCACAAGATCAGAGGGATGGCGAGGAACTCGTCGACGCCGGACAGCGAGGCCCACTCGCCAGCCTCGTCCTCCGGGGCGAACGTCGCGACCGGCAACTTGGCCGGTAGCTCGGCGAACTTGTCGAGCGAGGACGAGAGCCCGTGCGCGAAGAAGCCGAAATTAGATCAGCAGACGTCGGTGACATCGGCGAGCACGTCGTTCGTCAACGACGACCCGGACGCCGGCAAGCCGGACAAGCCGAAGATCGACTACGTTGGACTGATGACGAGCATGGCGGGAATGAGACCGGAGAACAGCTCGTTGCTTCTGCAGCAGCTCGGTCTACTATCGAGTGCCAGCGGCAGCCTGGCGAAGAATCTGTTGAGCATATCAACGCCGTTGTCGCACGCGAGCACCGTCGGCCTCGTGGAGAACGGGCTCCAGTACACGAAGAGCAACATGGTCGGTAACAGCGTGGCCGCGTGTGTCGCGAACGCGGCGAATAGTTTGGCAAGTGGCAATAAGAGGCACACCATCTCGGCGATCGCGCCGTCCCAGATCGACTCGATGGTCGCCAAGTCGTGCAGCACGCGGAAAAGCCTGCCACCTGCCGCCGAGGCACCGTCCACCCCGGTGCCCGCCTCGCCGAGGAAAACCAACGAGAGCAGCAGTAGCATGCAGAGATCGACGGCGAACAAGTCGGGCAAGAACGTGACGGCGGGCAACAATAATAAAAAGATGGACGAGGCGTTATGGATATGGCTGACGCAGCAGCAACAATTGCTCGGCCAGCAGTCAGCGAGCTTCAACCCGAGCATCAATCAACAGGACGGCTCGTGGTTCTGGCAGTGGTACAAGCAGTGCGGCTTCCCGCTGGTAACGCAGACGCCGGTAACGCAGACACCGGTAACGCAAACACCGGTAACGCAAACACCGGTAACGCAGGCACCGGTAACGCAGGCACCGGTAACGCAAGCACCGGTAACGCAAGCACCAGTAACGCAGTCACCGGTAACGCAGTCACCGGTCACGCAGACGCCGGTAACGCCCAGCCCGGTCCCCAAGAAATCGCCGAGCAGGGCACGAGCCATGCTCGACAACGTACTCTGCAACAACAACGAGAATGTGAAACGGTGCCTGAACATGGACAACGAGTCCACGGAGAACCACGAGTCGAACAGCGGCGACGCTGAGGAGGAAGTGCCGTGCAGCACCGAGGAAGCGATCGAGCACGGTGAGAAGTTCTTGAAGTGGTTGGACAAATGCTCCGAGCCGGCCGTCACTAGGCTCCAGATTATACAATTCAAATATCTGCTGGACAATCTGAAGGCACGTCGGAAGCAGTCGTCGCCCAACTCGAAACAAAGTAGAAAATAGGCACAAGCTGTGATGCTAAGTATATATCTTTAGGAAAGAGTGTGATTGCCTGTGTGTGTGTGTGTGTGTGTGTTTTAGCGAGTGCTTCGCTCACCACCAAACGAACAGCAGTTCGCGAAAGGTGGAAAAGGATAGATGAAATTGGACAGCGAAAAAGATAGAGTGCCAGAGAGAGAGAGAGAAAGAGAAAGAGAAGGAGAGAGAATGTGACGATCGGGCAAAGAAAAACGGAGACAGAGGAAAGAAAAAAAAAAAAGAAGAATGCGCGCGAGAGAAGTCGTCGTTGACTGTGTGTGCTTCTCGTTGTTGTTTCTTCTTCGAGTATTGTACGCGAAATACTCCGCGTCGCCGTCGTCACCGTTGTCGTCGAGATCTCCTCATTATCGAAAATTCCTCGCGTCCCGACAGAGACACGCGTTCATTATTTTTACACGCACTTATTTTCTCATCGTTTCGTTTCTTACCGATATTCATCCCCGATACTCGTATACCTCGTATTTCTTGTGTTTACGATTCGCGCGCGCGCGCATAATGTGTGCATCTGAGTCGAGAGGAAAGTACGAGCGGGGGAAATTATTTTACTCGCCCCCACCCACTGTTCGGTCCAACCTCGGGACCTCCTTTATTATTATTCAATTATTAACGAATCAACGTATTGATTCTACGTATAGTATAATTAAATTCGCGTTTGTGTTTTTCAATCACCTGCCTCTAATTAGGCACGTTCTTTATTCGTATTATTCGTATTCTTATAATTCGTTTTTTTTTATTATTCGTATTCATATTCGTATTCATATTCGTATTCATATTCGTATAATTCGTTTTTTATTCGTATTCTTCTTTTTTTTGCCCCTTCTCTTTTTATCGTATCATCTTATCATCGCTATCGGTTTTTTTTCCCCTGTAATTTTTGAGTTACCTTAGACATCATATATATATATATATATATATATGTATATCGAATCAAAATGGATTGCAACCAGATCCTGCATCTTCTCCGTTAGAATCTTGTACATAAGAGAATATACCAAATTCTTGAATGGATTGTTACAGTTACGATAAAAAAAAGTTAAGATGTTCGTAGAGAAGGTATTAATTATGCCGATTAAACTTTATCAATCGTTAGTGTGTAAGTGGCGTGCACCTGTTGCGTGTGTGCACGTGTTGCGTGCGAACACGCGGCGAGAAGTATCTCCTTCTCGCGATCCTCCGAGTGGAAAGAAAAAAATCGAAAAAAAAAAAAAAAAAAAAAGAAGAGAGACGCGAATGTAAATTTCTCTCACGGCTGTTATCACGACGATATTGAGTTTCCGAAAATTTTTCTTCATCTTTGATTGAACGGTGTAGCCTATCGCCCAGGTTGCACATTATCCTAGCCAAATGCGATGATAGATGCGAGGGATACACGCGCGTACCTCTTTTCCACATGAGGGATAGTCTAGATTGCGAATCTGCGTTATCCACGATCGGAAACGCGGTTTTTTTTTCTCTTTAATTTTCTCTTTTTTTCTTTGTCTTTTTTTTTTTTAATATATATATGCAATTTATGTATCAATTATCTCGCATGCGTAAAAAA
>NW_025110308.1:777471-980983 GCF_011392965.1 Frieseomelitta varia | reverse complement strand
AAGAAAAAAAAAAAAAAAAAAAAAAAAAAAAAAAAAAAAAAATCCCCCTTTTTTTTTTTTTTTTTTTTTTTTAATGCGGCCGAGCGAAACGCGTTAGCGGTGCACGAACGTCGAAAATTGAACGAACCCGGTGAATTTTTCGCCGAGTTTGATCCGCGGCCATTTCGTTGGAAATCGAGCTGCCAACAGCTTTCCGCGCCACTTCGCGCTTCCGTTTATCTCGCGTTCTCCCCGCCACTTTCTCCGCTGTTATTGTTGCATTTTGTTATGCAGCATCGGTTGCCGGTGATACGGCGAGCCTCGTATTATGAAATTCTCGTGCAATTGACGTCGCTGTGAAAATTTTGCTTTTCGCCGGCTGGATGGTAAACAACTCTGGATGCGAGAGCGAGAGAGAGAGAAATCATTCTGAGTTTTTCGTAAATTTCGTGCCGGGAAAAAAGAATAATATTTTTTGATAGTTGTGATTTACTCAATTACACGATCAATTGCTTACGGTAATCGTAACCGGCTGTAATTTAACTATCGTAATCTAAATTGTAATTTCATTTTACATGCCAGACTGAACGTGCAAACTTGCAAATTGTACTGAGAATTTACGGCACATTTCGTTCGCAGTTCCATTACCGCTAGCCGTTTCAAAAATCCTGCAACTAATCGATGTGAAACTAATTTCAAGAACAAGTTTCAAACTTGTTCAATTTCCTCTCATTATCTCAACATGTACTCAAAGCAACAGAGTTCAAGTTCTTTCGCGAAAGTCGAATAAACGAGCGAAATAACAAATATGTCGGATCTCTAACAAATTACGTTACGTTGCCGGTAATTCTCGAGGCGAACGTTTCTATGTAGAGGAAGGAGGAAGAAAAATAGCGAAGGCGAAGAAGCAGCAACAACAAGAGTTGTTTTTCGCCGGCCTGCAACTTCGCCAGGCGCAATCGTTTTAAAACTTCGATGGAGTTTTCGCAGTTTCGCGCTCTGGCCTATACGCGGAATTTTCTAACGAGAATTTTCCTCTCCTGCCACCGACAATGGAGGAAAACGAGATTTCGATTTGATTCCAGGGGCCTCGGTCTCCGCCTTTCACTTCACGCTTTCACGCTTGATTCCGAACCGCGAATCTGGGTCTCGTCTCTCTTGATTACTCGGGGACGCGTGTCCCCCGTCTTGTTTAATCAAAGAGTTTCAACTTCGAACTTTAGATTTCTCCCAGTAATGTTTATTGTAGTACGAAGCATCGATTCTTCGAGCTCCGAAGCCTCGAACGTGTTTCCTTCTGCCGAGCTCTTAGTTCCTTCAAATTGGGGGAACATTGTGGAATCTAGATGCTACCTGTATCTTTCGATTTTATGCATTTGCAGATGGTTCCTGGACTTTTGTGACGTTCTCTATTAAATATCTATGTTTTGTGGATATTGTACGTTTTGTCACATTCCTTTATTTTGAATATTTTCTGGATCTTTTCATGTTGCGTGCACTCTGTCACGAAAGTATCCGAATTATTTGCGAATCTATCATAGTTACAAAATATTTAATGTTTTGTGCAATGTTTCATATATAAATCAGTAAAATTTAATATAATGTAAGATGATTTAATATAATATAAGAAAATTTAATATAAAATTTAATATAATATAAGAAAATTTAATATAAAATTTAATATAAGAAAATTTAATATAAAATTTAATATAATACAAGAGTATGTTCTGTACTATACTAATTTTTCATCAAATGCGAAACTTGCGCAGATCTTACATCTGTAGATTGGTTCGTAAATTTTATTTAATCGACGCAACGATTTGTTGTTACACTGTTGATAAAACTTGGAGGCGATCGGGAGTTTTGAAAAAACAGCGAAAAAAAAAAAGAAAACAGTTCAGACGTCATCGTGATCGATATAATAAAGGAATTTTTCGTCGAGCTGCACGGCTCCGCGGAACAACCGGTGGAGAATTGCGCATCGATGTTTGCCAGTGGTTATGCAACGGCAGCAGCCACTGAATCGAGGCCCATCTTGTTACCTATGCATGCGGAGCTTGTACTCGGCGCAACGTGAATATTTACATTGCTAATTCCGACCGTAGGCCCCGGTGATTCGCGGTCGTTGACATCCTCAAAAATCGACGAACTCTCTCGCCGTGCCTTCGCTCGTTTTCCAAACGAACCGTGCACACCTGAACCACATTTCAGCTTCGATGGACGTTCGATCTGCCGAGGATCGTTCGAGCTTTGTTCGAGAATAATTACGTTAATACACGATGGTTCCGTACTATCACGTCGACGAGGATGTCGCGAAAGTTTTTCCCGAATCGAGTGAACACGGTCACGCGACATTCCTAATAACAGGGGATATAGTTTTTGTTTGTTGAACTTTTAATATCGATTTAATACCATGGAAGTTGCAATTAAACACGCAGTGACTCTGTTCACAGAAATATGAATGACAGATCAATTTGTATCTCTTCATCGTGGAAAATGTGCTATTTGCTCGATTCTTGAACATAATTAAATATTGAAGATTTTGAAATACTTGAGCCAAGTAGCTGTCGATGAAACTAATTTTCGAAGTAGATATTCGAAAATATTTAAGAGAGAACTCAGTTGTAGTTTTACACTTCGAACATAAAAATCTAATTTCACTGTTTTAAACTTGCGTTCAAGTATTTCATCGAGAACTTTTTTCCAGGACTCTTTTAACAGAAATTGTAGCGTTGATGACAAAATCAAGTAACAAGTTGAAAAGAAAGAACGTAATTAAATGTCTATTGATAAATATAAAAGGATACGCGCTCGATTACTGAATTTGAAAATTTTGTTCGAGCCATGTTTGCCGCTACGAAGAGCAATGAAATTGAAAAAGAGGATTTGGAAAATAAATTCGAAGGAAACACAGAGAATTCAGCTGAATATCGGCTTCTTTTCATTTCGCGATTATCACCGCAACATCTGCGGGCAGAAAGGGGAAGGCTGTTCATTGCCGAAACAACACACTTTCGATGCATGCGGCCATCGTTTCGAAAAGAAAGATTGCCACTTGCTCCGCCCGGTCGAAAATTGAGAAATCCACGATTTCAGGTGCTGGCGTGGTCAAGGTTGCATTTCGACAAATCGCGTTTAACATATATCGAGACATCCATCTCGCTGACGGGGCTGACGTGTTTACCTCGATTTCGCAAAATCCCCCCCTGGATTTGCCACGCCAAATGGGAAATCTCGCGGGATAAACTCTGTACTATTGAATTTGGCTGGGTATAAATTGCAGGAGTTTCTGATTACAGGCAGATGGAAATATCATTCGATCGTGTCGATCGCGTCGATGAATTACGTTTCAAAAAGAATGAAAATTATAACGAGAGACTTTCTTTAAAAATAACGCCGAATAACAAAATTTTTATTCTAAATACGAAAATAATGATCAACTCTATCGACTCGAGCACTACACTATGATTCAAAATTCTTCTGTTCCCAGGATACGTTTTTATTCGTCAAATATCATGATTTATTATTTATTTCACGAAATCTTTATTCGTCCTTCAAATACCACCAACTTTGTCAAGCCTATACTGTAATTCAAAATTCTTCTGTTCTGATTCGTCTTATTCGTCGTAAATATCGTGATTTATTTATTTATTTATTTATTTATTTGTCATAGATTTTAGGATATTATATTTACAAAGTTTTCCACAGATTCTTCGTCTTGTAAAACATCGCTTAATTTTCCCAACATTGAAACAAATATAGTACCTGTTCCTAGAACTAAAACTAAAGGAATAGTTTTTATTTAAAAAATTCGAGCTAAATATTACAACATGTTACAAAGAATTCAACATTCATTTAACGGTCGTAAGAACAGCATACGACGCAAGTACCATAATAGCCACTAACGGCGTGCCGGGATCGCCGTCGAGTCGACGAACTTTCGAAGAAATTGCAGTGGCAGACGGCGTTGAATCATTTTTACGTCGGCAAGTTCGAAAAAGTTGCCAGTTACGCGCGTTTCTCGAGCAGCGATGCCTCTTCCTACCAACTTCCCAACTACTTTAATTTCCATGCGAAATTCGAGTGCAAGATGCGAGCCGATTCGTCGCGTTTCGAGCATCTCAGCTACGATTTTCCAATGCACGCTGAAAACACTTCCAATTCACACCAAAATAACTCACGAACACCTGGCCAAGAACATTGATCTACAACGGATGCCAAAAATCTCTCACACGCGTGAAAAATCACTGAACGTATTTTACACGAATGCATAAACATTTGATTGCCAGGAAAGATTCTGTAGGATTAATTATAAAACTGCCCCGACTTCCCAAAATTATTTGAGGAGAACACTCCAATTCTTCATGGATACAAATCTACACGGCAAAAGTACGCTAGTGTAGAAATAAAGTACAAATCATTCATTTAATGACAATGATGGTAATAAAACGGTAGATAATTAGACAAGAACAGAGGTTAGCAATTCAAACAAACTCTTTTTAAACAAATCCTTCGACGTTTCTCTCAACTCAAATCGACTCTCTTTCCGCCTCGCTGGAGTCTCTTCTTCTTCAAAGAAGAATCTGTTGCAATTGAACGCAACTAAAGATATAACAATTACAAGTTGCAATTTAACGATGACCTACGATACTACGCTAATGACCTCGATGTCGATGCGACTGCACGAAAGAAAAAAAAAAAAAACTGGTTTCCAGTCGCGTTTTTTACAAGTTCGCAGCTTAGCCGCCAACAGATTTCAGTTTCTCGGTTTCTCCAGTCGTCCGGCCGATTTCTGGTCTCTCTTTAACCCAAAAAAATCATCGAAACTGCCAAAAGTTCGAGTTCGGGACAAATTTCCAGAGTCCTGAAAACGAGGGCGGCGCGGAGATCGGTTATCCACCGCCGTGCGCGCTTATCGACCGGCGAAGGAGGCAAAACGCCGGTTGAGTGGAACAATGGGCCCTCGAGTTTCGACGAGCCGCGCGACGTTTTGCGGTTCCGTTTGTTCGAGGGCCATTATTATTTTCTTTCTTCCCCTTTCTCCTTTCGAACACTCCTGCCCCCGCGGCAGGCGTGTTTCCATTTTCTTTGAGGGAATCTCCGACTTCCCGGACGGTGGAAAGTCGAGGCGAAGCCTCGGGTGATTTTTGCTCGCAACGATAACAGCCCGCCTGTGTGTACGACGATCTACGTATAACACGGCGGAAGAGGGTCGTAACTCTCTGCACTTTGGCTAACTTTTCGTGGAGAGTCACGTCGTAGACTCTGGACACCGGGGGGGAAACGAAACTGGCGCGATCGTTGCCCTCGTTTCCCTCGCGAAAACGGTTATTTCGGTTTAAATTCCCTAATATACGATGGCTGAGTGGTGTGAAAGAACGCAGTGACTTGAAAGATTGACGTAATAGGAAAATAATTGAGGAGGAAGGTTGGCTAAAAATGGAAATATCTACTAGCCTTAGCTTAGTTTTATTGTAAACTAAAGTTATGTACGATATTTGTGGTTAAATATAATTTATTTTCCTAGTATGGCCCTATAAATTGAACGTAAATAATTAAGAAAAATAATTAAAAAAGATTGGACGTAAAGGGAACGTTAAAACATGTACTGACCTGACCCAGTTTTATAAATGAAAATTACGCACAATATTTGAACATTAAATATTCTATATAAAATGTAATTTATATCTTTCTCGTTTGTAATTTCGTGGGACCATTAAATATAAAATAATTAAGAAAGAATGTAGAAGGAAAATTGTTAAAACATCCACTGACCTTACTCATTTTTATAAATGTAATATTTGAACATTAAGTATTCCATGTGGAATGTAGTTTATCATCCTCGTTTGTAATTTTGAATGGTCGTTATTATGGCCCTATAAATTAAATATAAAGTAATTAAGAAAGATTGAATGTCATCTACTGACTTTACCCAATTTTATTAGTTAAAGTTACGTGCAACATTTGAACATTAAATATTCCATATAATTTATCTTCTTGGTTGTAATTAAAAAAAAAAAAAAAAAAAAAAGAAACGTGAAAGGTCACTGGATATTTTAGTTATCTTCCTTTTACATTTTTGGTGGAAACGAATGAACTTTCAACGAGCGTAGAAAAAAACGACGATCAAACGTGATAAATATTTATTAATATGTGACATTTACGCGAGATGTATATACGTTTGTTGAAATTCTCAGCATGGCTTTACTCTCACAAGTCGTACAGAAATGATTTTGCAAAGATTTTTTTCAGGTTCTGCTCCAGAGTTTGCCAGAATTTTATCGGAGGTTTAAGGATCAGGGTTAATGAAACGTGGGATAACAAAAGAACGAACGATTATTATTAAAAAACCCCCCCCCCCCCCCCCGTTAAGCTGCCTTTGATAATTAATCATGATTTATGAAACACCGGCTGAAAATTTCAAAGAAAAGAGATCTCGGAAAGAAACGGTTTCGTAACGTCATTATTTATCACGTGGTTGCTTAAAACTGTTGCGTAATGATCCATTGAAACCCGTGAAATATGGAAAAATACTTTCATATTAACACTATCTGAGATAATAGTCTTTAATGTCTTACCGAATCACTTTTAAATTCGTTTCAAATCTCATAAAAACAAAATCTCATTGAAATGTAATTTATAATTCCCTAAATTTATAATTTATAATTTTATTTACACGTACACACTCTATTTTTTTTTTTCGCAACGAAACACGTGTCCAAGCTTCGCGATTATTTATTCAACAATCAATCACGAAATTCTGAATATATTGTACAAGCTATACTGATCTAGAAACAAACGAAGGAATTTGCCTTCGTCGATTTTTTTCGACCCTTAAAAATAAATACGAATGGCTCGCTTTCATTAGCAGGAATGTTCGAACAGAAGCGACAGCGCAGCCGGCAGCAGCGACTGTTAGCGGTGTTATCGCGCGACATTAGCGAGTAAATTCGAAACGGACTTGCCAGTAATTGATGTATTAGCGTCGCGAGGCGAAGCTGGCTTCTAAGCGGATTTAGGGAACCGACTGGAACTAGAACAAGGTACTCGAGATCAGGCGTTATCAGCAACGTGCACGTGTTCGCACGCGGCCATCCAACAGGCGAAACTTCTTGGAAACAACCGTGTTGTTTCTCGCGTAAGTGTTCCACGCATTATCGCGAGCATCTATGTATATTGGACAATTAAATACAGGTATCGTACACGGCGACGAACTCTGAATGAGTAATCGTTCAACGGAGGAGACAGAGAAGGGAAGAGTGAGAGAGGAAAATTCTTCATTTTTATAGAGAAGCCAACTATGTCAAGTATATTTTAGCATGCAAAGTTTGCCGAAGGTGTTACAGCGATACCGTTTGTTCTGATAATTGCCTGTGCGATCGCGGTGCGTAGTTATTTTCCTTTTAATCCCTAACTGGGAAGTTTCATTTCGAGAATATTTGTTTGAAGAGCGATCATTCCAACAGCGTTTGTCTGTGTTTGAGACAGATGGGAAATAGAAGGACGAACGATGTGCTTTTAACATGTATTATTTGTATTTGTTTGTGATAAAATTTGTGCCTCTCATTTATCACAAACTTACGCGTTTTATCATATTCTCATCAGGAATCGAAATTTATATTTATAGGAAATATATATGTGTACGTAGAAATTTATATTTTTAGGAAATATATACATCTAAGATCCAAGAACCAAAATTTATATTTATAGGAAATCTCGTATACGTACATCAAACTTGTATGTAGATACTATATTTTACTATACTATATATATATATAATATTATATTATATATATTATTATTACATTATTATATATATAATATAATAATAATATATATATAGTATAGTAAAATATAGTATATATTTTTATATATACACATAGAAAAATTATAGCGTTGTACTACAGTATTTTATATATTTTTTTATTTCTATACAGGCTTCTATACTTCACTCACTCTTACGTGCCATTCTGTTCGAAATTTCGTTCGAAATCTACTTGCAATACCAGCTACAAATGTTCCAAGGTAGAATCTTATCCCACGCGACGGAAAATTGCGAGCGATACGTTTCTATTCTTTACTGCGCTACTTTCTAGAAACCTCAATTCTCAAATCTGAAACCCTCTCCATCCATCCATCCATCTATCTCCTCTTCTGCAATTTCACTCAGCACAGCGACTACGTTGAAAATTATACCTCGATTCTCGTCGTCAAAAGTTGTCAGAACACCCGTGTCGAACCCCCGCAAAATACTCAACTCTGTCGTTTCTCCCTGAGGAGATGAGCGCCCGGAGACTCGTACGGTCTGTCTGTTTTCTCCTCAGAAGAGACTCAGGCCGTCAGCTGCGTGTTGATATCGCGACTCGCATCTTATCGCGAGCACCCGCGGGCCGAGGCACATTTCTCCGGGAATTACCCCCGACGAAACAACGTGCACGAAGATGTAAAAGCCTCTCGGTAAGTGGCTCGGTGCTTCCGAAGGGAGCGAGGCTCGCCCGAGTCTTATCGCGCGAGCCTCTAACTCGCTCGAGAGATCGTAGACGAAGAAGAATAATTCGACGTCGATAAGATTGCGCGCACGCTGCCTGCTGAAGAAGAAAAGCGTTCCGGATTACACACACACACTCTTTCTCTCTCTGGTGAGATTCCGTTTCTGCTCGCCACGTCGTGAATATTCAGCAACGCTGAACATCCTCCACTTGGACCTCAAGTTCTTGAATTTCAAGTGTCAAGCATTTCTAAATATTTTATGCGAGGTGTTTCTCATTCTACCGTAAGTTAATACTGTGGGTAAAGAAGAAAGAAAACGATACAAATTTTAAGCTATGTGGCTTGAAATGATTATAAAGTTGAAATTTATTAATCCTTGAACTTATTAACGTTCGATTGTCTCCTGTCAGTGGACAGAACAGGTCCCAAAGTGCGATAATCGCGGCAAACGATAATCGCCTCGCTCTTAGGCAGCGCAGGAAGAAGTATCGAGCAATTTCCAACGTTTCCTCGCCCCAGAAGCAAGTATCGTACATGCTTATTTTATTCTACGTTCGTGATCCATGGAAATCCTGAGAAAATCCCGCATAAATCTCGCGAACTGGTATCTGGTCCGGATAACAATCGACCCGCGGAGCAATTTTCTCGGTGGACGAGGATCGATCGGGCTTGGTGTCTTCCCGTGGGACGTCTTAAGGGGATTCCCGGTTGATCCATTAACCATTAGACGTGTCACGAGAGAAGGAAGCGATTTGTGACCACCGATGGACAAGCCCTCGGGGAACACATCCAGATAGATAGAATGGACGTTCGTAAATGCGCCTCTGTACATATATATATATGTGTGTGTGTGTGTGTGTGTATGTGTGTAGCGCAAACGAGAATCTCTTCCCCAACTTCTGAATCAAAGAAACAACCGTCCTCTCTCTCAACCGTTCTTGTTTACAACGAAAGAAACGATCATCAAGAGGGCGAATTCAATTCGACACGATCGTTTGCATCGACTGCCTGAACGATCCTCCGGACCCTGAAGCTACGAGAGAAGCACACGATACACATGGCGGGTCCGTCAAGCATGCACCACCTCCAGGGACGTGTTCGTCGAAGATAGGGAGGAGAGGGAACCGATGTTTTCCACGTAGCGACGCATCAGCTCCCGAGGGACGAGACGAACACACGCGACACGATTCTCAGCGGCGAGAAACGATTTCCGCGGTCCTTTCTCGAGTTTGTTCTCAGCTCGGTGAGAAGGGTAGGTTCCTGTTCGATGGTCTTTGGTAATGAACTGTTAACCCTTCAGAGGCACAGGAGGATCCCGCAGTTTTTTCTCTTTTTACTCCGACAGGAGGATCAGGTGGCCGAGATTGTCCGGAGATTTTCCCGGAGAATTGTCTAGGGTGGTTCTACTTGATGATAGGTTGAGGACGTAGTTTTATCGGGTTCTGTGATTCAGAAGGTGAAATGGGATTGGATGGTGGTGTTGGTTGGTTTGATCGATGGATGTGCGTATTGTGACAGATCTGAGTATTGCTAGTGTTGGAATTCTAGTTTATGATTGACCAATGTCATCTTGATATCTCCCACTTCGCTGAAGTGTTAACTATTAAAATCGAAAGTAACGAACAAAAGCGTCCTAATCGCTAAAGAGTCTTAAAATTCTATATAATCTAACAAGACAATAATTTTACACCATTGTCTATTATAGAACAAAATAAAAGAGAGTAGAAAACAAAGAAGAACGCTTTGGATCGTGTCTGACCAAAAGCGTTCCCAATCTACTAATCGCTAAAATTCTTTATAATCCATTAAGACAATAATCCTACGTCGCTGTCTAGAACAAAAATAAAAAATAAGTAGAAAATAAAGAACTTCAATTCGCGTATGACTAAAAACGTCCCAATCTACTAATCTCAGAAGAGACAGTCCGACATCGATGTCCGCAGAAAGATAGAGAGTAACAAAGAACAAACAAGAGCAGTTTAGGTCGCGTCTGATCAAAAACCGACCTAATCTACTAATCGCCGACAGATCTTGAAATCCTAACTCACGAGGAAATACTCCTCGTTTCGATCGTATCAGTGACTACGGGGAAATAAAGCTTGCATCTCTGACTCTGTAAGAATATCTCAATGTGCGAACGCCTGGAGAACGTTAAATCTCTTAATAATTACCAAGGCGATACAACAACCCGATAAGATCACTCCCAGCAGACATTTAGCTTCCTGCACGCGAAATTATGAATTCCTTCCGGTCCCCGTACAGTTTAATTATAATTGCGGAAGTTCGCGAGCTCCCCGTCTCCGATGGCCAGGCATTCATCAGTCCTTTTATCTTCTGTGGAACTCGTGCCAGGCTGTTAGGAACGAAAGAAGAATATTCGAACTTTCCAATGCCTCCTAGCAACTTTCTCTCGTCCTTTCCATCCTCGTTCCCTTTTTCTCCCCCGTCTACTTGCTTCCTTCATTGAAATCGCCAAAAAGACGAAGAGAGAAAGAGAGAGAGAGAGAGAAAGAGAGAGAGAGAGAGTCCTCCGGCACAAAAGAGGGACGAGAGACAACGAGGTGATGAAGGCGAGGATCTTAAAGGTCGCGAGGTGACTTCGAAAGTGGGTAATAAAAGTTGCAAAAGAAAAAGGCGAGGAGAAGGTAGGCAGACGACTAAGAGAGGAGGAAGACGATGAAAGTGTGTGACGGCGATAAATCATACATGACGTAGCCTTGTTTTTCCATCTTCGTGGAAATTTTTCTTTGCGGATCCTCGTATCGACGCGCGGATGTCGAACGGAAGTTGCAGAAGTGGCCTAAGTACGCATCCGCCGCGACGGGGAATATTTCATGGCGGCGCGTGACGGTGTTGTAAGATCGCGTTAAAAAAAATTACGATCGTTTCGCGAGACTTGGGCGACCATTGAGCGATAAATCTCCGATCCGGTTGATTATTGATTGTGACACGACAATAATCGTAGATTTTGGCGGAATATATTTTATCCAAAGAATTTGAATATAAATGTCTAAGATATTTTTTTTATTCGATTCGTTTCTTCCGATTGAAATTGGGAAATTGTTTTTCAAAGTCATTTCTCAGAGTTTCGCATTTTTGAATTTCACTCGTGCTTTTAACAGGTTTTTCATCACGTTAGATATACAATGACAAACATGTTCATACCAAAATTCATACTGTACTGATATTATTCTAGAAAATTCATGTATTTAACACAGAACGCATATCCAAACTTGTGCTCCATAGTGTATACCATTCCGTTGTTATTATCTCAGTAAATGAGTTACCAATTCACAAGAAAAATTCATTCATTTTTATAGATACACAACGGCAAACATGTTCATACCAAAATTCATACTGTACTGATATTATTGTAGAAAATTCATGTATTTAACACAGAACGCATATTCAAACTTGTGCTCCATAGTGTATACCATTCCGTTGTTATTATCTCAATAAACGAGTTACGAATTCACGAGAAAAATTCATTCATTTTTATAGATATACAACGACAAACATGTTCATACCAAAATTCATACTGTATTGAAATTATTGTAGAAAGTTCATGTATTTAACACAGAACGCATGTCCAAACTTGTGCTCCATAGTATATACCATTCCGTTGTTATCATCTCAATAAATGAGTTACGAATTCACGAGAAAAATTCATTTTTATAGTTACACAAACATGTTCATACCAAAATTCACACTCTACTGATACCATTGCAGAAGATTCGTATATTTCGGAATGTGTATCCAAACTTGTAATCTATACCATATATCATTCTATCGTTATTATCTGAACAAATTAATTACAAATTCAAGAAAATTCGTTCATTTTCAACGAATTCATGATCCCGAATCTCTCTTTTATTGCGCGTTCGCAGCGTTCGTTTCTCCTTCAGCGTAAAATCCACGCCAATTCGAAACGACCGAGCAACCAGCTGTCATTATCGTATCAATATCGAAGCTCAGGCGAGAGGAGGCCCGGTGATTGCATCGAAATTCCAGGGGAACGCGCGGCGGTTATCGCTCGGTATCGCAGCCGCGTCGACGCGGGCTGCATACGATACGCGAATGCGAAATTTCCAGTCGCTCGGTCGCGAAACGTTCCGCCGTTTCGATTCGTCGGGATTTCTGCCGAGATTATCGGGCAGAACGCTGCACGAAAATGCCGGATGCAATGGCTGGGAACAACCGGCGAGATTCCCGACGTCTCGCAAGCTGTTGCGCTTCGATTCCGGATCCGTGAAATCAACGGCCACGAGCGTTCGCGTTCCACGATTTTCCAAGATTTCCATCTACGACCGGTTAAATACAAGAGCTTTAACAACGATTGTCGTACGTATAGCAAATTACCGTAGGCAATAATCCGCGCTTTACGAGAAGTTTATGCTCGTGTCGTTGGGGAGATTACAGATCGTTTGGCCACGTCTTGAAAAGTTTGAATTTCGATCTGGCTTTAAACTATCAAAGATCAGGAGATAATTTGATAACACAATATTATATAATATATTATTATTATTTTATTACAATTTTATAATAAAATTTTATATTATTTAATATTAAATATTTCATATTATTTTATTATAATATTATAATATATTATAATAAAATATAAAATAATAATAATATATAATAAAATATTTTTATTATTTTATTATATATTATAATATTATTGTATTATACATTATATATATATCCAATATATTTCGACTTATTTGAATATGATGAAATTGTACAATCTAGGTGGAAGATACAATTGATGAAAAAAGAAAAATATTAAGCAAGCTCTCGAAATTTCGTTTCTTTTTCTAATTGTGTAAAAAAATTGTCCACGTATTAAAAAAAAAGTATGGTACGATCGAAAAAATTTTGAGGTACTGTCTTCGAAATGATACTGTCTTTCGGCGTGGATCAATTTTTTGGCGAGGAAGGTTTGTTTGTTGAAGGAAAGACACAGGACGAGTGAGAACGAACTGTTGCCAGATGAAATTATATTTTAATTTATGCAGTTTACGCTGGGTGGAGGGGGTTAATTTTCAGCGTGCATTGTACGTCAAGCCGCCTCGGTTAAACTGCATTTCATGTGTCCACCATTGTAATTAACTAAATTTACAGTAGTTGGTAATAAGTTTATCAAGTGTACGACGCGCGATTTACCGCGTGTTTCTCGCGCAATTAAATCTGTCCTGTTAACAAGCCTAGCAATTTAGTATTTTACAGATGTTCACTTTCTTTACTGCAAATGTTTGCAATCGTTGATACTGTATAATTTTGTACGAGAAGATAGTGAGTTGTCACGCGTGAAATGTCTATTATCTAACTGAGAATTTTTCGATACACACATCTTGATTCCAAGTATTAGAACTTTGAAAATATTGAGAGTTAATAACATCGAGATTATGTTATTGTTATGTACAATTCTATGCACAGTGCAAATAATTTTACAATATATAATTGGATTGTGAACAATCTTTCTAAATATCCCATATCTGATTCATCTGCAATTCTTTTAGATAAATTAAGAACACTACTTCTTCAATTAAGAACACTACGTATATACTTTGAAATTGAAAAGTTTTTGTTATCCACGATGAAAACACTGAATGTTGATTCAGATATATATATTCATCAGTCCTTCTGGACGACAGGTTTCGTCATCACCTTTGCAGAAATTTATCTCCCAAGTATATTCGTTTAGCCCAAATCTGTTCGACGCGATGCAACTCGATAGATCGTGAAAGAACGGGAACTAAAAGAAATTCGAGCCAGGAGTCTATTATTCCACCCGTACATTCGTCTCGTTTATCTCTACGAATTCCCTCGCTGTCCACTCGTCGAGCAGACTTCTTACAAGGTGGCCAGCGACTTTCACGGGTAAATTGCAGCAACGAAAGATAAATTGCTCGTCTCTTGTCCCGGGATCTTCTTCCCGCGCGCCGCGCCAAATCGAGCGAGCCACTCAGCCAAGGTTTACGAGTCTCTCGTGTAAAATCTCGAGGGCCAGCGGAGAAGCCGCCGTAAAGTGATCGATTTTTCCAGGTCGCGCGCGCCGATTTGCCAGGAGAGAAAGAGAGAGAGAGAGAGAGAGAACCTATTAAAATATTGCACAGCTCGGGGGCAGCACGCGGCAAGTCGCGATATCGGGAAATATGTATTTCCAGAGGGTTTCGGGCGACAAAGCGACAGAGCGTTTCGCCGGCAAATGTAAATGCGAATGTTGCAGATTTAAATGGTCTCGCGTGCGCGCTTGTCACCGAGTTGTTAAAGGGTGCGGACGGGAGAACGTAGGTGTAGGTGTAGGTGTGCCCGACAGACGAGTGGAAAGTGCGGCTATTGGAAATTTAAACGGTTTCCTTTCGGCTAAGCCTTCCTCTGCGCTGATTTTTTTTTCTCCACTTTCTCTCGCACTCGCGACACTTGGGATCGATATCGGGCGAGGCAACGTGAAAATTTTAATCTGGAATTTGTCCACCAGAAGTTTTCCAATAATTCTCTGTAATAATTTTAAGAATTTGGAAGTGACCAAGCTTCTCTGTACAATTTGTTGCTCGATATTAACAACTAGAGCTATCAAAGTGGTCAGTGACCAATTTATAACTCTTCAGCTGGAAACTAAACATTTATAGACACGAAACAACATATTTTTAACGATTTAATATAATTTCTCGAGAAATCTGCAAATAAAAGCTCTGCAATTACACAGCTCTTTCACTTTTTTCATTTCAATGTTTTTCGGACGGAAATCTTATGCTTTAGTTGCCGTGTTAAGAGAGAATTGTACTTGAAATTTGTCCTCTGACGATTAATCTCCTTTCAATCGGAATTTTTACTTTACTTGAAGATTGACGAAAGGGTTAATCCCAACCGTGACAAAGTTCGTTCCTCTTCGATTCGATTCGAACGCGATTTCACATAGTCGGAAAGTACGGACTGCGCGTTTCAATTTGTTCCGCCGTCGCGATTCCCCCGCGGTACCCCGGTGGCTGGTTCAACAAGACGATGACGTGATTTTCGCGAGGAGAACCTTGGAAATTGCGTAAACAAGTGCGGAGACACGACGTTGCTCACGAGTCAAGGGTCACACGCCAGAAATACTCTGGAGAGCGAGCCCGGATACGTATACTAACTTTTATTCTCGTCTGTTCCCGTTCGAGTCTAGTCGTGTCGTAGAAATCTCATGGAGACACGTCCTTTCGAAATGTGATGTATTCTTCTAAAAGAATAGTCGAACTTTAAAGCGTAATATAGTATATTATTACATTTCTTCGCTATTCTTCTTCTCTTATATTACTAATTATTTAATTATTTTATCATTATTATTTTAAAATATTTTATACTTTATCATTACATTTTTTTCGCTATTCCTCTCTCTCTCTCTCTCTCTCTCTCTCTTATGTTACAAAAGAATATTTTAACGAACGCCACAACTTTTACAAATGATATTTCGTACACGCCGATTGACACGTTTAGTAGAAATTTAAAATATACACGAAATGCGCGTAATGTGTAGTGGAAACAAATTTTTTCAATTTGACCGTAATAGAAAATTCACGGTACCGTTAATTGTCGATGTAAATGTCAGGAAATGAATTTCATTTGTCGCCGGTTCGCTAGAGTGGCAGACGACAAAAGCGAACAGCTGTGAGTGATAATTACGTTGCTGCGAAGAATTTAAAAATACGTCTTTCCGTCGTCGAGTATCCCGAGCTTTGACACGAAAGATCGAGTTACCAGCGGCCTTCCACTCCAAGTTCCTCCCTTTGAGGAAACGAGAAACGCTCTCTTCCCTCCGCTGGATTAGAATTGCCGAGCTATTTCCGTGGTAACGCGGCCGACTCCCTTTTTCAAAGGCTTTGCCCAGCTTTGTTTAACGATTGTTATTTCAGTTTTAATATGTCCCGGTGTCCCAGCCTCTGGCCATTTCCAGAGAGATTCTCCTTCGCGCGTTATTAACTGAATCATTTGGTCGACCAAGGTGGTCCCCTTCATTTCATACTGATTTTCTCGTTTCTGTCCCTTTCTCGAAATTTCAGAGGAAAATTGACGAGTCAGTGATTCCGAATTGAAGAATTTCGACGTGTAATTTCTGATCATTTCAATTTCGTAAAATGATCACTCGTTATTCGTTTCGTTCAGTCGTCAATCTCCAGAGTGAAAAGAAAGATCTTCTTCGGACTCGGAATTCTTCTTTCATCGAATGTTTCAGCTCGTTAATAATACGCAGTAGTAATTGGAAACAGAAATATATTTATATCGTTATGTATTGCAATACATTTGTTTATATAATACAAAAATTGTAATAAAATTGTAAAATTCCAGCATCCTCTTCCTCCCCTTGCTCGTCATCCCCAACACCAATTTCTAAAGCATCATGCCTGACAATCTCGCGCTGGCAAAATCCAACTGGACGAGATCTTCCAGATCTTCCCATCCGAATGTTGGAAATCCCGGATAACCATCGGGACATGCGATCCCGTTTGTTTGTACCGAATCTGATCAAATCAACCTGTTCCTCGCGATCTTAAATAGGGTTGAAACAATTTGCCGAGAAGGAGAGGGGAAGTGACTTCGTCACGAGGAAAGGGGACAGGTACAGGCGAAAAAGCGTAAGCAGAGGCGCGTTCAGGGAACAGGGCGGAGTCCCGGTCGATATCAACACGGCCCGTTTACTCCCTCGGGAACCAGCACGAAAATTATATCGTCATTCGCCGCTTATGAAAACAGCCCCGTAAAACACCTCGTGCCACCGTGTCGCTCGTTCTCTCGCAGCTCCTCGTCATCCTCGTCCTCGTCTTCCTCGTTTAATTCTCAATCTCGCCGGAAAAATTCCATGTTGGATAAGTATTATCAAATGAACGACTATAGCCGATTACCGACAGTGGATTTCAATTGAAAATGTGGAACAAAATTGCTGGTGAAAAATCGATGGTAGTTTTTGTAGAAAGGAATATGTTGCTTGGGAGAAATAATTGATAAATTTAGAAAGAAGAAAATAGTTTTCTCGGGAAACTAAAAAATAGAGAGATAAAAAAATTAAGGAACTAGAGTTAAGAGAAGTAAAGGAATTTAAGAAACAGTAATTTTTGGAAGAGTGTCAACAATTTTTTGAATAATTGGTAATTTTGGGAAGAGAATTAATAACTTCTGGAAGCGTAAAAGTTTATTTATTTCTTTTTAAGAATAATCAGTAATTTTTGAAAGAAGAAGCAATTTGTTTAAAAGAAGGTAATTTTTGAGGAATATTGAATTCAGCCCTTCGCTAGAGTAAATTATAGAACGTGGGTTAGGGGGTGGTTTTACAAAGTATAAAGATGAATTGGAAACAAGGAATAAAATTCTTTCGGAAGAAGTTAGATTGAAAGGGAAGGTTAAACTGAACCCCTCGTTAGATGGTCAGATCGTAAGTAATCACTAGTCTATAATCGGTTAGGGGTTGGTTCTACAACGTACAAAGCTGAATTCATACAAAAGAAAGTAATTTGCGAAGAAACTGAAACGTAGCCCTTCACCGCACAGTCAGACAAATTCGCTTATAGTCGCTCAAGGGATGGTTTCGTAAATTGCAAAGATATTTGTTCTTATTAATGTAAACGTAACAATATTATTATATTTATATTACAATGTTTATCACGATATACCATATCCTTTATATTTATTCCTTGAGACGAGGGAGAATAAAATTCCTTGGAGGAATAAAAGAAGAAAAGTGCATGAAGGAAGCATCGATATAAACATTGATATTTCTCGCAAACTCGATTTGAACGGAGCCCGTGGAAGATTGAGAAGGCGATCTATCATGAGAGAAGCCAAAGTGCCGTGAGAAATGCAATTCCGGCGACGTAAAGGAAGGATCAACAGGCTCCGATGCGTATCATCCCTTAAATGGCCGCTTCGTCGCCCTCGAACAATTCGCCCGGCCGATCCGACCAATGAAAAATTCAATCGGCGAAATTATCCCGGCTCGATTCCCCCGAATAATTCCGCGGGGAATCGAATCGCTGGATAATTCTCCGCGGCGCGGCGGCTTCCTTCGGTCTGAGAGGAGCTTTCCAGAATGGAAATTTTACTCCATGCCTTGGTTCTACCTTCTTAGAGCTCCCTAAAACCTCCAACCACTCTCAGTTACGTTTTTATTTCTTTTCTTCTTTCTTCGAAACAAAGCTGCGACCGTTGTTTGATTTTTTTGTTTGACGAAGTAAATTTGGTAAATTGTTTAAGTGTGTGAACCACCGTTTGTGATGATTCTCTTATATAATATGAAATATTTAATATAATGGAGATAATGCAAAACGTGACTTATCTAAGACGATAAGTTGTAATCTCTGATATATGGTTGTGCAAACATACGTTGTATTTATTCACCGATCTTTCTCTATCACGTTCATCGTCAATTTCAATTCATTGTACAGTTGTGTTATTCACAGCGAAACTTTAGCGATAAGCCGATATTAAATGGATAATGAATATTCAATCGAGATCTCCATAAGTTTCTGAAATGAATATTGATTGTGCGTATTAACCCCCTGCGGGTGTATACTTTTTCATATGTTTTTTTTTTTCCTTTCCCTTCGATCAAGAGGATCGCTTGCCAAAAATAAAATGCGAGATACTCGATAAAATATAAAATATGGAATGCACAGTAAAATATTCAGAGAAATAATCGAGCAATTATTTTAAATCACATGTGTTGTGTTTTTAATAGGAGAAATAGAGATTGTAGAATATTCATTCATTTCTTTGGCAATTAGAGAATTCATCTTAACGAATGCAAGTAACAGAATGTTGATAATGTCGAATAATTCTCTCCGTGCTGCTTTCTTCTCTCGTTGAAAGAAATAAATTACGCTACTCCGTGGTGTTACTTTAACACCGCGTTTTCCCTTCTCTTAAAAATACGATCATTTTTTAGTGGTACAAATAACGTCCCAGAAGTTCTTCCTGCGTTTCCCCGGTGCGGCCGAAGAAAGAATTGCAAATTCAAATGTTGACAGTGAGAAAGCGGTTTGGTTTAGTATATTATTTCGCCCCCTAGTTGCACGTTGACAAAACGCGTTCTCCCCGTAAGAATTACGCGAATCTTTAATCTTGCAAATTCGTTTCTCCCGTTTCGTTCTAATGTTCCTGAATATTCTCTAATATATTCTCCGAAAAACAGAATGAAATAACTTCCGTCTTTCTTGATCACAATCGTTTAAAATACAACTGAAAGCAAAAATAAATTATTTCCCGAATGAGGTTAGTCAGGATTAGAAACGAATGTACGAATATTATAAATTAATTTGTTCAATGTATTCTCTTCTTTGATTGTAATTTTCACTCCTTTAACATCGACCGTTGCCGATAAAAAAAGAAATATGGCTCAAATATCTTTTTGAAAACTATAAATTTCATAGTTGAATCACACCTCGGTCTTTTCTAATTTTGAAAAAAAAAAAAAAGAAATGTAACTCATTATCAATTTTTTAAACAATCTCTTTCGACTACGAAGCAACGCGAGATGTAAGAAAAAGAAATTGGCGTAGAAACGTATCGTGATTTCCTGGTAACCAAAAGCATTCGTCCTTCAATTAGTACGCGAATTTCCACCAACAGCGTTCCGTTGCAACAAAAACACATGGTACACTGCTCGTCGGGGCATAATCGAAACCACGACGTATACACAGCTTTGTAGATTCATTCTGGCGAAACCTATTGCAATTCCCGCGCGCCCGTACATTACGGGGAACGGGCTGGGCGTTCGCAATAGTCGTAAACAAGAAGAAAGCGGCAGGAAGACGTAGACTGCGATCATGGAACGATCAACGTTCTTTACTCAATCACTTTACAAATCCCGATATCGCGATAGCTACGAAAGTAGTAACAATTTAATTTCCTAATAGAACAATCAAATTCACTCACTACGGATCGTCACGGCCAGTTTGTGTATAACTTCTCAAATGTCCTCTCGGCACGATCAGTTTAAAGAAGGGGAAGAAGAGAAGAATGGCGCCAGTTGCGATCCATTCGACAGATTGCCAAGCGTTTTTTTTGGAAAATGTGGACGAATCCAGATTTGCAACTGTCTCGGAAGTTTTTGGCGCATAAGTTTCTCGTTGATTTGCTAGTGGAAGTGAATGAAAATTATTAAACGATTGTAACAAAACTTTTGTACATTTTTTTTTTTAATGATTTTAGTATTTAACATTGTAAGATATTGCAGCTTGGAATGGATAAAAATCGATGGTCAGGAATTAAATTTATGCGTCGAGTGTCGTGAATTAATTGTTAGAACAATGGATTAATTATAATCTTAAAGATTACAAGATCCACGAAAATATCGTAATGAAAAACTAAAACGTTGTATGTATTTGCCAGAGATTTCAATTAAATTTCCCGAAAGACTCTTTTGAATTAAATTTCAAATCAATAACTGTCCTTGTTGTAGATAAATTGTTCAAACAAAGGGTGCACGAGGAACATTAGAAGGGTGGGAAAATGAAATACGAGAGCCGCTCGCTCAATTTACACGCGATAATCTCGCATTAACTAAAAAAATATAACGAACACCAAATTCCGTATAAATTAATTTTACAACCCGTAGCGACACTTTCTTCTACCCTCATTGTCAGTGAATAATAACGAATGCAAAGTTTTCGCAGCTTCTTCTCTCCGCAAAATCTCTCAAAAATCGCGCGATTCAATTTCCCACCAACGACCACATATCGGTGCAACAATATCGCGCGTAAATATTCAAACGGAATGATGCACAACGGAGCGTCAAAACGATGCAAAATTCATCAAACCGCTCAATTCCCCGATGGAGTAACCTAATTTCCCCTCCAGAGTGTGTATACGCCGAGTATCTCCACGTAACGTGTAAATACTCGAACACGGGGGGGGAGGGGGGGGGGGAACGCAGAGAACTCGAACCAGACGATTGAAGAAGCCGAGAAACCACGAAGCGACGAAGCACGAGGAGGGTAGGGAAAGAGGAAGGAAGCTCCGTTTCGCCCTGTAATCGAAGGGAAAGGTGGAGCTGGCGTAGGACGTTCGGGTCAAAGTTGGGCTGGTTAAAGGGCGGTGCGTCGGTGGGCCAGCCGGTGTGCCAAGGGTGGGTGTCGGTTTGAATCGGCGAGAGGGTCTGCTCTGTTGTCGGATGTCTGGCTGATCGATAACCTAACCTATTAACCCAGTGAGGGCGGGCGCGTGCGCGTCCGCCACGTAGGCGTCACGGCTGCTCCCGTGACGTCACGGGACTCGTCGCAATATCGATTGAAAAATCCGGGAAATGTCCCAGGACCGTCGGGAAACGGCGCGGCGTTGTTCTGGGATTCTGGGCCGGGGCGGGGGTTTCCCAGGCGAGGCGCCGCGGCCTCGATAACGCCTTTTTTCGTGCCTCTGGCCCGCTTTTTCCACCCTGCCGCTCGCCACCGTCTCTCGCTTCCTCTTCCTCACCCTGCGTGTTGATCTTCGCGATTAAAGCGGATGTCACGACGATGGAGGAAAGTGACGACGACGACGACGAGCGTTCTCGACGAGGTTTTGCGAGGCATTAGCATTAAGACGATGCCTCGTTGGGAACGGGCATCTTTCGGGATAGTTGGAGCCTCGTTTTCTTCGCTGCTCGAGAATTTTACTAATTATAAACAGATAATAAAAGCTCGTTTCTCACGAGAATACGAATGTTCTCTGGTCGAGGTGGGAAGCTTGAAGTTTTTTTTCGGAAGAAGTAGTTTCTTTTCCGGAAAGTTCCTTTTCGGGGTGAAAGGATTAAACTGTCTGAGGACTCCTTCTTCTTGAAACTTCGAGACAAGTGACGTTCTACCAGTCCACCGACGAAACAGCGAACGCTCTAACTAATTTTAAACTAAATTTCAGCTCATAATTTCAGCTGTGATACGAGTACACGTACGAACTGTGCGAAATTAATTTAAAGGATAGTTTGAACGAAAAATAGCTCATTGGATCGTCAGATTTAAACGTTCGTGCCTCGCGGAATCTCGTCGCGAAAGTACTCGCTACATCGTCCATATAATGTATAATCGTTCAAAGCTGAAATTCCGCGGCTCTGCGCCGTCCGACCGCCAATCTCTAAAGTACCATTTAACGCGCGTGCATCGTCTCGCAAATATCGCATGAAATTCCCTCGAAATCTCGGGGGAATCCCTTTGAAGGTAGAACGCGCGCGCCGAAAGCGCATTCAGAAATTCAGCTAAATAAAGTCCTCCGGAACATATACAGATAGAGATACACGCTGCCGGGTCGGTAACGAGACGTAGAGGCTCAGTCAGTGTGATTGCCTTTTAGCTATCTCGTGCAATCAAGATGTGCGGAGGAACGTTGTCTCTCGATTCTTGACCGAAGCTCGCAATCTCTCCGGCTTCACCGGCCGCAATTTCCTGCGAAATTCTCTTCGTGATACCCTCGATATCCGTTACGATATTGTTTACCTCGGTTTCTCCACCTCTTCGCTGAGCTAAGCACGTGATCGTGATCCTTTTCCCCACGCGTGGTTCGGTTTTCGTGCATCGCGCGACCCCGCCCCGCGATTATTCGCCACCACAATTGCCACCGCCATGAATTATGGATCGATGCCCACGCTACGTCTGTTTGCACGCGCGCCAACATTCAGGATCTTCTTCCTCCCCTTCCATCCCGCGTAACCTATTTTCCAGATTCCCCTTTGATTTTCTTCCTACCTTTTCTTTCGGGGATGCCCCGCTTTTTCTCTGTCTTTCACTTTCTTTTCAATGGTTTCTTTCTAAGCGGCGAACAACACGCTGCCCGCTGTACGCATTTCTGGCACGTACGTTCTTTCCTCCCTCGCAGTGTTTGTTCGCGACACTTTGAATTATCTGCCAGCTTCTTTTCGCTTTGTGCGAATTTTAAATTTCGTTCACTTTTCGGCTCTCTCCTTCTAGTTTCTCGCTCGAAATTACGCAGTAATTTCTCGTTACGTTATCACATCTCGATCCATTTTCACTTTCACCCTCTCCGATCCTTTAACCACACGGAGATATCGAACTCGCTCGCCGTTGAAACATTGAAAAATATTGGAAATTCTGCGTCACGCACGTTGGAAAAACATTTTCCAATAACTCATTGATTAATTAACTCATCGTGCTTGGTTAAAGGATTCATATTATTATTATTGGAACTGTTAATAGTAAAAAGAATAGACTTTCTATCTATCTAGATACATTAGAGGTGCCCACAAGTAGTGTCGTTTTCTTTAAATTTAATAAACATTGCCATCTACGTAACAAATTTAAGTTATTATGATATTATTATTATTATTAAACATAAGCTAAACCTATATTATAACATAATCTAAAAAGAATTTTGTACAATAGCAAAAAACAAAATTACTTATGGTTACCCCTAAAATAAAGAATCAGTCTAGGAATTTAAAAGAATTCTCTCTTTAACATCGACTCGAGTGCCACCATTTAACTTATTATAATTTAACCTATATCCTAGTTAAACATATTGACATTTAGTTAGACACTTATTATTAAATTATTTTATGATATAATTATATTAATTATATTAAATTAATATAGTTATATTAATATAATATATAAAAATAAATTAAATTATATTACAATTATAATTATATAATTGTATTAATATTATATTTTATATTAAAACTGTATTAACTCTTAAACAGAAAAAAATTTTCTACAGTAACACAACCTACATTAAATCTAACCCAAACGTTATATATTATAACGTAATTTAAAAAGTTATATACTATAACTTTTTATATATATTATATATTATATATTATAAAACGTTATATATTATAACGTAATTTAAAAAGAATTTTGTACAGTACCAAAAAACAGCATTACTTATGGGTATCCCTAAAATAAAGAACCAGTCTAGGAATTTAAAAGAATTCTCTTTCAACATCGATTTAAATGCAACGTTTAAATTTCGTAGCAGTTTTTTTTTTCTTAAATCAAGAAAGATGAACAATACGATTTCTCGTGGACTTCTGATGCATCTTCTCGCGCGCAAGGCGCGTAATTTTATCAATTCGCGCTCGTAGACACCGCCACGCTGAAAGCAGAGTATCTACGCGCTGATTTTATTAGCGGCGAGTGCGTACCTCGCAGCAACTCACCCCGTGTGGATCGATTTTCATAGTCCATTAAGTAATTGCGCCGCTGGACGGCCGTGATCGCGCGTTTGCGACCGGGATCGTTTCCTGAGTGCGTTTCCACGCCGATTTCCGCTCGTCTATGGCCGACACTCGTCTCTGCGATTAATCGCCAACGCGAACTAATAGATGTCAAAACAAATTAAACGGTGATTACACCGTGCTGAAACGTTATCCAGCTTCTGGACGCGAATGGAAAGTTGTCCGAGTACGATAATTAGACTGCTGATATTTATACGCGAATTTTCGTACATTTTTCGTTTTTCCAACGCGTGAAATGAAAGAGGTGGAAAATTGTGTTGTCTGTTGATATTTCGCATTTCGTACATACGACATATTATCTTTCATGCGAAACAATATTTTCTCTCGGTGAAATCGAGCGATTTGCATTGTATGATTTGAAAGGCACTTTCGTTATGTTGTCACTTCCCTCTATTTTTTGACTTATGCATTTATGTTAATTTTAGCCGTTTCGTCGTGCGACTGATAACGATCAAATTGTGAAACTTGAAGCTAGAAATACACCAGAAATGCGTAAAATATTTAGAGTAGGTGTGCAAAGTATTCAGATACTTGGCAGAATGTTAAATGTTTAGTCAGAATATTAAAACTAGAATGGAGCAGATTCTCGACTACGTCCACTCTCTTCAATTCTATGTCCATAAAGATACAAAAATCCTCTAGTCATGACAATTTATCTCGTGTCCTATTTAGTCAAAAATTGCTATGAAATAACATTGAAGAAATCCCACGGAATAATAATAAAAACCATTGTCAAGAAGCTTTCCAACAATCCACTTCTCACTTTACACTTCTCAGTATACAGAAACTACAAGCTACACCGTACATGTTACACAACTCGCGTCTCTCACAATGTACACACGTACTCCGTCCATTAAAGTTTAAAGACTTTCCAAACGACGCCCGCGTACGATTCCACCTTGCTGCAACAATGAGCCATTGAGAAACGATCGTGCGTCACTGTCCATTGACAGAAGAACGGAGCTATGCTCCCAGTAGTAACTAGGAGTGTGACGAGAACCTGAAAATGGTCGGGATGAGTCGGGTCGGGTCGGATTCCTGAAAATTTCGGTTTTCCGAAAAAGTCGAAATTCCCGAAAATTTCGAGAACCCGGCTACCGTTTCTCAAACTATTTTACAATGCTGTATACAAAATAAGTAAATACACAGTTCAATTTCTTCTGCCAGTGAAGTTATTGGAAACACGGATCCTAAGAATCGTGTGACTTGATGTAAATGAACGTGTGACTGCGTGCTTAGTACTTGGACATTATGCACGCTGAGAAATTCGGGAAGCTCAGACGTATATTTCAAAATCTGTGTAAATTTAATAAAGGTTAAAAATCTTTAAAAAAAATGTCGAGTGATAGTGAGAGTAAAGTTGTTGTGGTAGCAGAAAGTAGTGCAGAAGATATCGTGTAAAGGAGGAAGGTAAAGAGAGGCTCTGTTTAAGGACATTTTCAGAAAAAAGATGACACAAAGGCGGAATGCACGCATTATGAATTTAAAGCTAAGTATGCAAATACCACTGGTTTATTACGCCATTTGAAGCATATGCATCCAAACACAAGTACATGTCCTAGAAAAGGAACTGAATCGATATAAAATTTGTCGCATGTACAAAATGATACGCGAAAGATTGTTAAACCAAAAGATATAGCAGAAGGAATTGCTCGAATGATGGTTCTAGATCTGCGACTACTTTCGATATAGTTGAAGGCGTGGGCTTTAACGAATTATTTATTTCCCGAATCCCAACTCTTTCGAAAATCCCGATAAATTCGAGACTCTCGAAATTTTCAGGTATTCGAGATCCCGAATTTCGAAAAAATTTTGTGTTCCTGATCCGACTTGATATTTCGGGTTCTCGCACATCTCTAGTAATAACATCCAAGATTTCGAGGACCTCGAGGCGATTCTCTATCGTTCGAACGTATCTTCGTGGAAGAAGACGAAGGCTCGCTTTCCCTTTCCGGCCTATTCTTTCAGTTATATTCGAGCAAGGGGTTCACGAGCGAACGCGAGGCCCTCGTGACACCGAGATCGTCGATAATGTTCAGCCACTTGCTCGCCGAGTGACCTCACTGCGACTTTCCACCGGAAACAACGCTCATTGTTCCGGCGGTCTTTATCTCGAGGCGAATAACGAGGACGGTTTTCCTCGTCGCTGGCGAATACCAGTTGAACTGTAAACGTATTGTCTTCGGGCGAATGTTATCTTATCGGTTAGGCTTTGCTTGCTTACCCTCGATGGCGAAGAATAATAATACGCTGCGAGAAAACACCGAGGCGTGTGCTAATTTCGATGATGCTGGCGCGGTTTGCGAGCTTGAGATTGTCACGAACGATGCTTCGAATTCTCGTGATTGTTGTAGGATTTTGTGGGTAATAGTTTTACGAACGCTTGTCCATATATGTACAGTGTAATATAAATAAGCACATAACGTAATATAAATAACATCGTAATACCACGTAATGTAATATAAATAAAAAAGAGCTGAAAATTGATATTTCATGCATAAGTAAAATTTTTATTGAATATTTCCTCCAATAAAATGTTCACCGGATGTTTAAATCGTTATTCGATATTTATTGGATGTTCTATATATTGTATATGACTATAATATTGTATATAATATAATATTATAATTATGATATTGTATATAATATAATATTATAATTATAATATTGTAATTATAATATTGTATATAATATAATATTATAATTATGATATTGTATATAATATAATATTATAATTATGATATTGTATATAATATAATATTATAATTATGATATTGTATATAATATAATATTATAATTATGATATTGTATATAATATAATATTGTAATTATAATATTATATATAATATAATATTATAATTATGATATTGTATATAATATAATATTATAATTATGATATTGTATATAATATAATATAATATAATATTGTATATAATATAATATAATATTATAATTATAATATCGTACATATTGTACAGAATAATAATAATTCAGTCTTTAAATATACATTTCATCATATTGTTATACTATTATATATTATTCGGTTTCGTGGAGTTATTGCTTTTCCCCGCTCCTCAAATTTAATCGTCACCGTGTGTCTACCGTGCCATTATATGTATATTCTCTCTCTCAACCTACCAAATTGTTCGCCGAACAAACGGAAACCTCCAGAACAGAATGCATCGTGCAATAATTTCCGGCGCCTTGGTAAGTTGCGCGTGTATATGCTTGTCTGCGCGTGTACTACGAGTGCGGAAAGTAGGTACACGAAATGTTGTCCCCGGCAATGCAGTACTGGCCCCCGGTCAGAACTGTTCGGCACAGATCGTTTGTGTTCGACGACGCTTCGAGCGGCAACCGGAAATTCCGCGGCCGTGTGCCGTTCGCTTGCCGAAAGGATTAATTTGATAATGTTACACTAGCTGAACGAGCTAAGCTGCTTACCGCGGCACTGGGAGAACGCTTTGGCCAACGGCGAACGCTTGGAAATCGATCGGCACAATTACCGAAGTCGTTGTATCGATTCGCCCCCGAGACCGTGCCCCCGAACGTTGTAAATCGCTTAAGCTTAAGCTCGGGGTAAATACACCGGCCACCAGAGAATTACACCGATACACTCATCGTCTCTCTGGTAATTGGTGAACGATAGCTTTCCTTTGGTCTTACGTTTTCTATTTCTTGTTTTCTTTGCTTTCTTTCTTTCTTCTTCTTCCGTTTTCTTTTCACTACTCGCAGAATCTGTTCCCTCCTTCCACTTGACTCGCGAAGAAACTGGAAACCGGAGGATTGTCAGTTTCAAAAGGTTCGTCCCCGGGGGATTTGATTTTTAACGGCGAGAAGTTAATCCTGCTCGAATATACTTGGCATTAAGATAATTCGAGCAACAGTCAGTGGAGATCTGAGAATTCAATTCGATTTCCTTTTCGGATTGAAAATTGAGTTTTCACGATTGTTCGTTCATACAGTTTCGAAAATTTCCATCAAATTCTCTCCTTCTTCCTGAATTGTAATTGAGATTTTGGAAAGGTTTTAGAGACTTTGAGAGTTTAGCTTGAAGCGACGGGAAGTTAATTTTTGCTGTGTGTTTGGTGGTTGTTTCATATTCGAGTCTGAGAATTTGCGATGTAAATTAATTTTTTATTAGTTCGAAAATTTCAGAACTTGATTTCCAATCTGTACCTAACGCGAACGTTTCGTCGGTATAATACATATACATTTTGCTTCCAGTTTTCGGGAAATAGGTGCAACGTGGTTGAATTAATTGGGTTCATGAGCTTGATTTTAAATGAGAAGTACCTCGCCGCGCGTGTGGAGTTTAATTTAAATTTTTAACAGAGAGAGAGAGAGAGAGAGAGAATGAAAAATACGGTAACGCAATCCGCGTATATTGTGAACACATGAATTATTTATAATTTTAGTCGCACGGTATTATAGGAATGGAGATTATCTCCGATAAACGAAAGTTTTAATAATATAATTTAAATTAATACCGAGACAACGTATCAGATAGCCGAATCAAAAATGAATCAAAGATTCGCCAAGCCTTCGTCCGACTTTTGCTGAGCGTTTTTGATTCGTATCTACTTCTACTTTCGTGTTAAACTTGAGCTATTCTTATTATCAGACTGTGAATCTATTTCTAGAAAGTAAGAAACACTTCTTACGATATTTAATACCTTTCGTCCTCATATTCTTTGAAAAACAGAACAAAATAATTTCCAAAGAACAGTCTCGTCACGATCTTTCAAATTGAAAGCGCCAGAAAATCATTTCAATTCATTTACCCATCGAGATCACACAAAGGGAGACTGGCGTCAATATCGGTAGCTGTTCTTTTTCAATTAAACGGCACGAATGATAAACAATCGTATCGGGGCGAAACAAAGCGAACCGTGTTCATTAATATCGTTGGTGCTTATTCGCGCGTCAGGCTTTAATGGTTCGACAATTAACTTATTGTTAGCCCTAGTTCGACTGGCACGGTTTCTCGCGCAGTTTTACTACCCGATTCGAACCCTCCTGCCGATCTCGATGATTCAATTCGATTTGATTTGATGGCCCGCCACTTCGCCCGCCGATGAAAGCACGCCGCGTAACGAAGAGGTACTTTCGCCACAGGCCGATCTCCCGAACGATCACGTCGTATTAAACATTGTACGAGCGGTTGATTTGTTTAGGCGAGAACCGGCTCTCGGGCAGATTACTCGATCAGAAGCTCTTATCGGCGACCATTGTCGCGCTCGGATCGGAAATTGATCGATCTGATTTGAAAAGGGTAGAGGCTTCGTAGATGTCGTCGAACTTCGGAAGTTCAGAATCTCAGAATATAAAAATGTAGTAAACTTAATGTAGTAATTTACTAGTCCTCAAAGGATGTCTCAACGATAGAAAAGAATCATTGCCTAGGAAAAATTATTAATTGATTGAAAATTGTCTCTGTAGGAACGTATAATATTATTCTATAAAAATCAGATTGTTGATTCTAGAATTTTCGAATTATTTTATTGTTCCGTAAATCAACGTTTTAATAGGAGAAAGAGTTTCCGACGTAAGCACGCTGCGCAATCTCGATATTAAAAGACAAGTGGAAACTTCAAGCGAGGATTTCAACGTGACGGAGGGACCGGGCGGGTTGTCTCGGAGGATTAATTCAATTAAACGGTAACGGAGATGCATGCCGGGGAACGGCGATTTTGCATGCTCGAACCTGGCCACGAGAATGCACGCGCTCGCTAATAATTACTGTAAACGGCCAGGGATTCGACGATTGTGCCCGCTTAATGGCGTCTGGACGGTTCTTGTGCGGCGTGCGTCTCGTCGCGAGAATCAAACCAGCGTATGATAATTTGGAGAAACTCAATTTTCTTGTCTACTGCATAATAGTAACATTCAGTATTAACATTGGCGAGGTTTTACGAATTTTTTTTTACAGCTACTATTGCAAGCAACAGTTGCATACAATTCACGCAGTTAATATTTTAATATTAGTGTTAATTTTATTTATTTATTTATTTATTTTATTTTAATATTAATATATTAGTATATTGCATAATGTTACAATATTAGTATCGTAATGAGATTTTTATTATTTGGAGAGTCTACGTTCTTCTATCGCAGCCAGGAAAGGTTTAAGCTTCACGAGTTGCAAATAATACAATATCGCGCGGCAGTGATAAGTTTTATTAGTGATAAATCGTGGACGTAAAAATTGTCAGTGTCAAGTTATCGTGGTGAAGAGTCATGGTCGAACAGAGAATTTTATTCAAGAGTTGCAAATAATACAATATCGCGCGGCAATGATAAGTTTTATTAATGATAAATCTTGGACGTAAAAATTGTCAGTGTCAAGTTATCGTGATGAAGAGTCTTGGTCGAACGGAGAAATTTTATTCGAGAGTTTTGAATTTTCGAATTTTCAATTTCCACTCTTTTCAACCATTATTCTTGTCAACATTATTTCATTAATTTATTATGATTAATTCTATTTTCAAATTGTCGATAAAAATATCACTGCGTGACGAAGGGGACAATGGCCACAGTAATTCCCGATTCAATATTCATTCTCCTTCGGGCACGAAGGAGATGGGAACACATCCTCCATTTAGTTTGGAAACAGCCGGAAAGGATCGTTCCGACGGAATACGACGTGTTTGAACGTGTTTCGACGACACATACGATGTTGATGGGATTCGAAATGATTAATTGCCGTGTTAATGGACGCGTTGAGAATTAATGAAGCTTTCGGGATCAATTTTCGCGCGCGTGGCAGCGCGCTGAATGCTACCATGGGATCCATTCAGTTTTCAGCTAAGTATTACTCGCGCTGGCAGCGTTTTATCTAAATTACCGACGCGTCCGATCGTGGAATCTGCGTACTCCTGACGTGAAAACAAACGTTTAGTGGAATTAATGTGTTTCGATAAACGCATAATGCAAGAAGCATCGCCACTTTACAAATCAGCGTAAACCGCTCGAGTCTCTTTGAAAATGTATAGTTTTTTCTTCTGTTTTTATGACCGGCTGTAAGTCTCAAGACAATAAAACAAAAAGAAATAAAAGAGAGAGAGAGAAAGAGAGCTCAAGACGAATATTTTGAAGAATTACGAGCAACGAACGAACGAATCTATAAAACGCCCAGACGATCTTGCTGAATTATGTTGGATCAGTTCGTCGATCCGCAGAGTGAAGCAACTGATTACGAAGAGGCTTCGAGTTCACTCGCCAGTTTATCACGCGAGCTAACTCCTTCGCGAGTTAATAATCGAGCTGGCGCAACGAATAAAACGCCGCCGTGGCGGCCCTTTAATCTTTGCCTCGCCGCGTTCGACCCTTTCGGACGCAATAATTCCGACGCGTCACGCCGACCGGATATCGCTTCGACAACCGCGATACACCGCCCCCTCTCTGCCCCCATAAACTCTGCAAATTGTATTTTAATAGACACCCGAGTTGCTCATTGGATACGGGAGACTGATTCACAAGCCGCGGATATTCCCATTTTGCCGGGGATCATTCGCTTGTCGCAATAATTTCGACGCCGATGAACAATTGTCGACTTCTCCCCCCCCCCTTTTTTTTTCTTAAATTGACTCTCGAATGTTTTTTCTTGTCAAATTATAGTGGCTTTTCATTAAAATTGCGAGCTGAAAGTACAGGAGAGGCGAGAGAAATCAAAATTTTACTTAATTAGTTTGAGCAAAATTTGTTCTAAGTAGATAGTAAGGATCAAGTATTTGGTCGTCTTCTGCTTTATGAGTATTATAGTCAACAGTTTTGAAGCGTTTCGTGAGCATTTCGCGCGGAATTCTTTTTTTCCAATTGACTCTCGAATACTTTTTTCTTTAAGTGACTTTTCATTAAAATCGTGAGCTGAAAATGTAGCAAGAGAATGCTTACTTAATTAAGTTTGACCAGTTGGTTCTAAATAGAGATAAGATCGGATGTTTGCTCGTCGAATTCCAACAATTATTGCTTTACGAGCACTTCCAACGATATTTGCGAGTGTGTACTGGATAGTTTCGAATTTGCGGAAAACGAGAACAATATTTCCAAGTGGAACACTGATGCGAGGCCTCGTTCCGGAATATCAGACCTGCAAGCGAACGGTTGCCAGCCGACGAGGCGACAATTCCTCCTAAGTCGATCGTCGTCGAGGTTTTGGCAAGGCCGTCTCGCTACGCGCCCTTGCCTTTTCGCCTTTCGTCGCCAAAGATAGCCGCAGAGGCACGACAAACGTTACGCTCGCGCTATTTATCACCCGGGTGTAAATTTGGAAACGGCCCGGGCCCTTACGTGATCGTTAGGGAATCAATACTGCTTTCCTGGCTATTTCCTGCTTCTCTTTCGAACGTGTCTCAGTCGACAGCGGAAGTGTGAAAGTACAAATAGAAGCGAAGTAATAATGTTAATTTTGAAAAATTGTTTAATACCTTTCGGCTGGTTTCAAACGTGTTTCATATTGATTAATGGGACTATTTTTTCTTTTTTTTTTTTTTTTAACACGATTACAGTTAATAGATCCACAAAAGGATGATGTAACATTGTCGTTTTACTTTCACGTATATCAAGCAAATGATTTCAGCGACGTTAATTTTTATGCGTATTTGAAGCACGCTGTATAAATGCAATAAAAGTAAGAAATATAACAAAGTGAATTGTAAAGAAATTATACGTAATATATTCGTAAAAGTCAGAATAAATCGAAATTCAATTAATTTGGTCTTACATGTCTCGTTTATTTCTAATCAAATGTATAGCTATATATATTATTTGAAATAAGAAATAAACTTAAACACTACTATCTATTTTGAACGATAAAACGATCAGAAGAATTAAAATTTAATTAACTAGCCTTATACTCTTGTCTACTCTTAATCAAATATTATGTCTTTTAACTGAGACAAGAATAAATCCAAATACTTCAAACCATCTCAAACAATAAAAAAGTTAAAAAAAGAAAATTGAAATTCAATTTATTTAGCCTTACATACTCTTGTCTATTTCTAATCAAATATTATACACGTATTTTAACTTTGATACAAGAATATATCCAAATACTTCAAACCATCTCAAACAACAAAACAGTTCGAAGCAATTAACCTTCGATCAACTTAGAATGAATGAATAACTATTGGAATAAATTTGAGTATTTTGAGAAGATTATTCCCACAATATTCCCAGATTCATTTCTCGAACGTAGCGTAATTCGCAAATGACACATCCACGGTCATCGACGTGGGTGACGTAAATCCCCGTGGTTTCAGCAATACTGCCCGCTTCGACCGCGGTGAGTTCGCCGAGCTGGCATCTTAAACGGGGTCCGATGTAAAACGAGAACGAAACACGACGGCAATAACGCGGCGCGTAATTGGCGCGAAACGCATCTGCTCTCGCGAATACGTGTGTATACTCGCGATGCGGAATATTAATGAACGAGGATGGACGGGCGCGGATCCATCGGCCGTTCGTGCGCGAATTATAATGCGACGATGCGGGCACACGCGCGTATATTCCGCCAGGTGAATAACAAGCAGCCACTGCGATTGCGAAAAGTTCCATAGCGACGAGTTCAACCTCCGCACAGGACGATTTCGACGCGGCTTGCGCAAACCGTCCGCCCGGAAAACTCATCGACGCCTCTCCAAGTGTTATTCCACTGTTTCGAAACGAAAGGGATACTCTCGAGTTAGTTTCTGCGCGAATTTCCTGAGAGTTTTCCTGAGAAATTGTTCGTTGAGTGACAAGTTGTCTTCGAGCTAGTCTGGTCTTCTAATTTTGTGTCATAGTTTGTAACTTTTTCGGCAGACGAGTGACACTGGCGACGTTTTAAAGAAATAAAATCTAAAGTTTTTGTACAGGCACTTCGTATATGAGTATAAATAAATTCAAACGTGTTTTTTAATAAGTTGAAGTATTGAAGGACTGTGGGAATTTTTGCAAAATTCACGCAAGATGTTACAAGAAAGATTCCAAGAAAATATTCTAATAATAATCCACCCGAAGCGGTCGCTTTTGAACAATTTTCCGACGAAGAACACATCGAGTATATTAATCGACCAGCGAGTTTCGACTCGTAATATAATTTTATCGCGAAACTCGGTTTCCGAGTCGAGCTCGTTTCGAGCTGGATTCCATCGAGATCCGCTGTTAATTCGACGATCAAACAGCACTCGATCCAAGTTTGCATATACTTTTCCTCGAGCAAATAGTCTATCGGTGCATGCGCCTCGCGCAAACAATATCAAACACCCGAAAACATTAGCAAACGATCGCGTCGCCAGAGCTAATAAGCGACGTAACGCCTGGCGGTATCCGCGTGACGTTATTTGCAACAACAACGTTGGTAAATGACATTCGCGTATTTGTGGACTTAGCGCGACATTATTGATAGCGACCAACGCTGGCAAACAATGCAGGCATTAACGCGCAACTGCGTGAACGTTAATATCCAATCGAGTTTCCGAAATATCGCCCGAATTTAGTTTCACGCGCGAAATTTATCGTGGCTCAACCGCTCGAATGAATTTTAATTCCGATTTTACAGCGAGAACTCATATTGCATTTTTCTGCAATTTATTGCATTCTTCAAACACTCTGCTTTGTAATTATATTGCATTTCTCTGTATTAAACACTATTCTCGTCTATTCTTCATTCGCCTCCTCTGTTAATTGTAATTCAGATTTGTGACAATTCTTTCTCGTTTTAATGCTCGTGGTTTCTTTCGATCGTCAATGTATCGAACTTGTGCTTATAAATTGACGGATGTTACAATAACGAAGAATAGTCAATAATTATTTTATCGCCAGAGATTGTTTCTTTGAGAAGAATAAGGAAACAATCGATATAAGACCTGTAGCATATGAAATAAATATTTAATAGCATTATAGATCAATCTTAAAACTTGTGGTAAAAATACAAAGAATCTAACGAACGTTAAAAAATGAATAAAATATTAATACAACATTTATAAAATAAACAATTATAGAATAAAATATTTATAAAATAAAAAATTGTAAAATAAAATATTTATAAAATAAACAATTATACAATATTTAAAAAATAAATAAAATATTATACAATATTATATAATATTATGTAATATTTAAAAAATAAATAAAATATTATACAATATTATATATAATACAATATTTACAATATTATTATTATTACAATAGTCGTTAAAACACACACACACACACATACACGAATATCTCTAAAAATTACATTTGCAAAACTATCCACCGTGTCACCGTAATCACATTATTTGAAAAGCAAATAATTATACAAAGTGAAAAATTACTAATCACCTCCGTCAATTAGAGAATCGTGAATTTCCGAAGCGACAGATGTTCACGTCGCCTGTAACCATCAGGAAGGTGTTAAATCATTCCGGTAAAGAGAATGCCGACATCGCCGTCGTTCCAACGACGACTCGCTGCAGGACTCGTGCCTCGCGAGGCGAAACGACGCGATTCGAGGCGCAAGCCACGGCGAAAAGGTCAAATTATTTCGCGAGTTGTCGCAGCCGCGTTATTATGCAAACTGCAATTTCGCGTCCGGCGTGCAACGAAAAACGCGAGATCGTAAATCTCGATCGTGTCCGGCACGTAATAACTTTATCTCGCGTTGCGACACATTCGTGCCGGGCGAATCGCCGACGAAATTCCAAGTGGTGTAGGGCCGTCTGTAATCAGACGCCTCGCGATACCTCGGTTAATCGCCTTCGCCGTTGCCTCGTGCATCGTGTTTTACGGCGGGTATATATATATATAGGTCGCAAACTATCACGATGCGCGCGTGACGTGATTTCCAACGTCGCCGACTTTTCAAACAGAATCGTTCACGAGCTGTTTGCTCGGCGTTTTAAAATAGCGTGAAGGATTTCATGATAATTCACGATCGTCGAACAACGCGGGTGACGTTTTTTAGACGCCGCCGTACGTTTAGCTTTCTATTTGTGGTTAATTAGTCTCGAAGTCTAGATTTCTATTTGCGGTTAATTAGTATCGAAAGAGGCACTTCCGAATTTCGTTTGTTTCGTTGTCAAGCTAGCTGGTAAGTTTATATATTCACACTGGAACTACCGACGAACACTGAAGCATAAAATTTCCATCAGAAGCATCGAAATAAAAGAATGTGAAAGCTTTGTGATACAATAAATTAGACATTTTTCAAAAAAAATCGCTGAAACTTTTTAAAAATGCACTGTTCCGTGTCACAAAACCTATAAATTGGCTGTTTTGATCATTTCGGTAATTTTAGTGTTGACAAGGTATAGAAAATTCTCGCGTTTCGCGTCTTTCTTTCTACGCGACAAAGTTTCCCGATGAAAGAAGAAAGAGCCTCCCAGGAATTATTGGTATTCGCAACGAGCCACGTCGCGAAACCTCGCAACAGCCTCGCCTTGAGAATTCGCTTCCGTGCTCGTCGCTTTCAATTTCCGGCGGCGAGGTTACGTTAATTGTCTCTGGAGAAAATTGGTCCACCGGGATTAAACGAAGCTCGTTTTCGTTGCGCGAGACAAAAATGGCTGATTGAATCCACCGTTCTAGTTACATTTTTTTCTTTTTCCTTTTTTCAAATCTCTCTCGCATACACGCGCGCGCGGATTGACTCCAACTTCGATGAATATTGTTGTTTTTTTTTCTCCTTCTTTTTCACGATGCTTTTGGTGTTCTTGCTTTAATTAAAAGTTCTCAAGGCGATGAACGTCGAGGAATTCGGTGAAGATTACTTTGAACCGAACTTTCCTTTGAAGAACGCCACGAACTACTCCCAAAAGCGAGATAAACATGGCGTGTTGATCAAACGGAGTTATTTGACGGATCCTCATTCGAGTTTTGTTCGAGAAAATATGAGTTTACGGTTTAATTAAGAGTTGTCATAATCGAAAGGATAAATATACTGTGATAATTGCTTTTCTTGTGTATGGAAGAAAAGTACGGTTTTCTGTTTTTCGCGTTTGATAAATTGAAAGAATTACGGCTGCAATTTATGAATTAATACTGTAATATTAATAATGTAACGTTGTATTTGATAAATTTGTTCAATTCCATTTGATAAATTTATAATTTGTAAATGTATTATTTCATAATTATATTTGATAAATTTGTAGCTCTATATCTTAATTTCTAAAGGAGAATATACTTTCGACGACAATCAACTGCTTGGTTATATTCTAATACTGCATAAATCATAAATTCCATACAATAATCATCGATAATCAGGCGATAAACTCATTATCCTATGAATTCGTATAATATAATAATATAATTCATAATTCATAATAATATAAATAATTTCATTAATTCATTCATGGAATCTTATAAATATTGTTAGTATATTATTGATAGTATATTTAAATATTGATAGTATATTTAAATAATATTGCTCGTTTCATTTCATTGGAATAAATTTTTCAGTTGCTGCGATGAAACGAATTCAGACAACTTCGCCAAACACAAAAAAGGACGAATAATGAAGATGTAAAAAGTGTCTCCAAGAATGGATATTAATTGTATTAAAGAGGAAACTGCTGCAATCAATCGAAATAATCCATGGTTGAGGAGCAGATGCGAAAGATGGGCAAGATATTGCGAGTTGGACCAATAGTTCATTGTGTTTCGCGAAATCGGTGGTTCTCGCCGAAACGTTACCACACTCGCCGCATCATCGTCGCCGCTGTGAGCAACTATCATCGCGATTGTCAACGTTGTCGTCATCGTTTGGCTCTTCTTTGCTCTAACGGTGACAACATCTCGTCGCAAATCGGATTACAAAACGTCCTTCCCAAAGAACTCGCCTGTAATCGCGACGAAAGTCGACTCTATAATTGCTGCACAAATAATTGCTGCGAATGTATTATAACAGCAACAGCACGTTGATCAAGAGAACGTAACCATTTTTGAACAGGATGAGAGAAATTTTTTTTCTTAGCAGAATTCGATCGTCGTATTCGCAACGTTGTTTCTCTATCAAATTTCGAACGTGTAATTAAACTTTGTCTATTTATTTTGTAACAATTTCACTCTGGTGAAACGGTCCACAATTTTGTCGAAAATTTATTAAATCCAAATGTAACGATGAGCTACGCCACTTATTAATTTCCATTAATAAAAATACCGATTTCCATTAATAAAAACTCCGAATAAACAATTTTTCTGAAATTCCTTGAAACCTCCTTTCCTCGTAACAATAATTTTGCTCCTACAAAAAAAACAAAAACTACCACGAAACAGTCTATAATTTCTATTGTAAATTTCGAATGAATAATATCCCTTAAATTCTTCCGACAATTTTGCTCGCCACAGCCTACAGTTTCTATTAAATTTCCAATAAATAATCCTTCAGTTATATTATACAAATATATATGTTATTATATATATATATTAAATATTAAATATTATATATATTATAAATATTATATATTAAATATATATAATATATATATATTATAAATAATATATATATTAAATATTAAATATTAAATATCATATTATACAAATATATATATTAAATAAACCATAACATACGCATACATCCTAACCTAAACATCACGAAGCAACCCGTTGACTATCCTTCTGTCGTTCATCCTCGTTATTTCCCATTTTAAAATCGCGAAGCAATCCTTGTTCGAGCGAAACAATCAACAACACCTAAATTATCCAACTACTCTCACAAAGGACTTTCGCCCATTGAATGGTCGTTTTTCATGCTGATAGGAATCCCGGAAGCTGGCCGAACATTTATCTGGCAGATTCCCGGGGTTGACGAGCGAAGAATATCGCGTAACAAGCAACCTGCGTTGAACGAGCTTCACCAAGGAGGAGGCTCTCGCTACGTGACACTGATAATTCGCCATGAAGAACGAAGGAGGAAACGTCGCGGAGCAACGGGATTAAATGGCCGACCGAGTTCTTCCGGATCGTGCGCGGAACGCTTGTTGTTGTCGATTAAATGGCCGGTCGTGACGCTCGGCGAGACAAAACGGGAAACGGCTGTGGGAAATTACTGTTATCAGTCATTAACGACGCTGCCGATCGAGCCACTCGCGTAGTTTCAAATCGCGCGCTTGCAAATCGACGAGCTTCCGTTTCCATTTCTGTTTGAGAATTGTCGCGGCTCGCAACTCGGACGACGAAATAAACTGGAAAGCGGTGCAATTTGCGACTTGTCAGCGTTTCCATTTACGTTCGCGTGATTAAATTTTGACACAAACGGTGGAAACTCGTGGAACTGGTCGGGTAAAGATCAAATTCGATGCATAGTTCCAAATAAGATAGAATAGAATGAGATTAGGAACTATCGAGAAATGTAAAATGATGCAAGAAGTGAAATGAAAGTGGAATTGGATGAAAATTGCGAGATTTTTCAATGGCTTTAATGTTGATTGAGCACGTGGAGAATTTCTAGTTTGTCTAAGCAAATTTTTACCGTGAGAATGTACAGTTATTATTTCGTAGACTGTAGAGTTTGAAATTTGTGAACAATTGTTCCTGAATTTGAATTTTAACAACAAGATGGAATAAAATATCCAGAAAAAGATGGAGAAAAGAAACCTCCATAAATTTCACGATTTTCACAAATAGTCGGAAATGTTATAAATTCTACTATTTATAAAATATATTTTTATAAATTTCGCTAATTTCGCAATGTTTGCAAAATTTACTGAGATTTCAATGCAAAATTGCGAAAAAGAACTGTGTCGTTAAAATTGATATCAACTGATAAGTTATTGTGGAAAAGAACTTTTTACCACGAGATATTTTAGTGACTTGTAATACGTGTTTTCACATCCACGAACGACTGACTGTCGTTCTCGTAAATAAACGTCGCGCGAAAAGACGAAGAAAAAATCCAAAGACCGCGTGACTTCCTTGGGCAAACTCTGGCGGCGTTTCCCCGCTGGTGATTAATTAAATTAATTAATTAATTAATCGAAATCCCCCATGATTCGAACGTCGAGACGATTCGAGAGAAAGAAAAAGGAGGGGGAGGGAAGATAAACGAAAATGAACGAGACAGTTCACATCGGAGGAGTAACGTTAAATAATCGAACGAGTAATGGCGACGTCTCTCTGACGTTACGATGGTATCGCGCATAAATAAAATATTCGACCCTGAGTAGACATTATGCAACCGTCTTCGGCGATAGTCCCTCTTGGATCTTATTTCTTTCTTCTTTCATGCATTTTTGCAATTCGTCTTATATATTCGTTTCGACAGGGTCGCTGGATAAAACAATGAAAACTGCGATTTCACGCAATTGATGACGTAAGAACGAAACAATGAACAGAAAGGGGAATATTTCGCGGACTTTTTATGTTTTTTTTTTTATCGCAATGTAATTAGTGTTTCAGTGACTTAGCGTTTCGCATTTATTGGACATTCAACATTAACGACGTTTCATTCATCAATTTCGTTAATTTCTTTTATCAATCATTTTATTTTATTAATCAAGTATTTATTAATATTTAAACAAGTTTAATTAATACATTCACGAACAGCAGAGCGATCTAATTAATCAATCCCACGCGCTGCAAAGATGAATTAATTTTCAATTTACGAGCACGTTGGCGCGCCATTTTTCACGCGTCTTCTACTATTGACATTTACAAGAAAATGAACAACCAGGTCGGTTTCAGTTACCCGACTAGCGAAGAGAACAGAAGTGCATGTTCAATTAACGAGAAATTATTGTACGAGTTAAATGGAAATGAACAATGACGCTGTCCACAATTTTGCGCGCTGCGCGGATACGTTTGTTCGTACCGGCGTGAAATTTATTTGGTAATTTGTACGATTCTGTATATATTTATGCACGTGTATCGGCTGTTGCATTATATTTGCCAGCGTATCCAAAGTGCCTAAGCAATTATTCAACGTGGAACAACACGGCAATCGTTTATACAGATTCCTTTTCATCCACGATACAGCGCACCTCGCGTGCCCGCGATTCCTTGCATTCTGCAGAATGCGAATCGATCGACACGAACGCATATAAAGGACAGGTTCGTTCCGTTCTTCGTCTTTTTGAACGATCGACCAGTGTGAAGAGGCGACAGGAAGGAAGAAGAAATAGAAAGGATCTTTTTCGAAAAGGGCAAATCAAGCTCGAACTCAAGCTTGTCAATCTGTCGAACTACAAGTCACATTTCTGTTTGTTAAAAATTCATTCATCTCGCCAACGATGCATTCAATGCAATTCAATATCTTTTCAACTCGAGATCCATTCACGTAGAATTTCAACACAATGTAATGAACTCATTTGCATCGCGCCTGGAATTCTGTAACCGAAGGCCACGCGACCGTGTAATGTGCATTTATCATTCTGTGTTAATACCAATTGATCGTAATGAAACACGAGAACGAAAAGATTGCAACGTTAATAATGGAAATTGTAAGAGTAATTTTTACAGTAATTATAAGAGTTTTTATAAGTATAAATTTTAGAGATTAGAGAGATTGTAGAATCTTTTGAAAATTGATAGTTGTGTTACTCTGATTTATAAAAATTATAAAAGTAATAAACTCGAAAAAAGAATTTCGGAATTCAAGTCAAAATTGTGAAAATAATGTAAGGGAATTTACACGAGGAAACATTTGTCGTTCTTCACAAATTAAAAAAATTATTTCTTTGCTTGTGTATTCATTCAGATAGGAGTTGTAAATTTTTAAAAATTTAGAAATTCAAGTCAACGTGATAAAAGTGACAGTTCTATGTAATGAAGCGCACAATGAATTAAAAATTATTCCTTTCGTGTATTTACCGAGAATCGCAAGATACGTCGACGGAACGTTCGTGTAAACAGAGATCGCTTGTTTGCTCGAACTTTCTGCTAGTTATCGATCGAGAAAGAAGATCGATCGAGAGGTGATCGATAACAGAGGTGAATCAACGTGTGAGACGAGGTCGTGCAAATTGATCGCAGTTGTAACTGAACGTCACGTTCCCGTTGCTTGCGCTCTGTCTGCAAAACGAAACCTTGACACCGCGTTGACAGAACTCATTTGAAAAGAGGCGAGGTACCAATAAGGGAAAATAACAATACTCCTTGTTCCACTTCTCTTCGCCTTGTACCGATACCATAACATTTACATTAAAAAAAAAAAAAAAAAGGAAAAAAAACCGGACACACTGTTACGACGGTCGTTGCATTTTTATGCTGCAGTTAAAATAATTTAAATAGAAAGAAGCAGAAATAGAAATAGACTAATTAACAAATCTGTCTATCCATCTAAAAATTCACAACAGCTTTCTAAGTGAAATGAATGAAAAACTTCTTTTAAAGGAAGAATTGATAGAAAAGGAAAACAATTGTCTGAATTGAAATTATCATTTAATGATATTTACAATAATTTTTTATCCTTTAAGAAACATCGATATTTTTAAATGTTCTTTTAAATAAATAAATTTTGTACATAGTTAGATTTATCAAATAGTTTCCTTCTTTCCTTTCGTTCGTAACGTAAACACAAAATACTCGAAAAGAAATGAAAATTCCACGCAAGACAGTTCCAAGTTTCACTCGTTTTCCTTTTCACGGAACGTTGCATAATCCAACGTTCGCGAATTTATTGTAAATCGTCAAAGTTCACGTCGCAGCGTGGAAAATTTCGAGAATCTTCTAAAAGACGTATTCTCACGGTCCAATGTTTATACGCACGTATGAAACGCTTTATTGCAACGGTGTCGACAACGATAGGAAAAGAAAGTTGAGAAGTGACAAGACTTGTCAAGCGTCTGTACGATAAATTGCAAGATTCACGGCGGCTTGTTATTACGTGGTGCTTCTAATGATACGCAGAACATGATACCGCAATTCATTACGTTATTCATGCACGAATCACCTCTGCATATATATATATATATATATATATCTGTGTGTGTGTAATGTATAAAAATGATCAAACATTTCTGCGAGATTGTATTATTATATATTCAGCACTTCCTTTGACTCCTGGCGGCCATTCAGAAAATAAGCTGCTTCGTGAAATCGGAAAAGCCAGCGGGTCCGCAGAGACCGTCGAGATTCCTTTTATTTACGATAAGTACCACTCGCACTTGAGAAAGAATAAGGAGAAAGAAGTAAATACGTCTCTGACCTGCCTCCCCCTTTGTCGCGAGCGTTTTATTGGTTCTTATTCTCTTCTCGTGCAAACAAACTTTCGCGTGCGTGGCTTCGCGCGGATGTAACTCTCAGATTTTTCTTTTCCTTTTTTTCTGAAATGAGAACTCCAAGAGTCTGGCAGTGTGAAACTTCGCGTGGGCTCAACCTTTTGCGTGCAGCATACGTGAAAATAACTTTTACGCTCCGAGGTAAAGAGATTCGATGTTTCGCAGATAACAAACGTAAGAACGTTTCTGTTACAGTTGTATTCAATTTGCATTTTGCGGCGTACGTGTGCAAGCTATCTTTTAAGTAGAAAGTACAGAGTGCTTGAGTAGCCTAAATTATTTTCACTCGTGTAACGTAAGATTTTTCACTGCTCGTTTTCACACATTTCTCAAAAGTAATTTTTTCTTTCAAATGCAACGTCGTAATGAATTGCACTGCATGCAATTTAAATTACGATACATGGATATACAATCACGATGATACAAACTTAAATTCGATTAATTTAATTGAATTTATTGTGACATCATGTTCAATACAAATCAACTTCAAAAACCCTGTAAAATTTCTATCACTTTCAACAGGATGAATGATAGAGTTTGTTTGTAGTCGTGCGTGGTTCATTGAATTATTACAACCATTGATCGACGCTTTTTTTTTCTTATCGGTCGCGCAAGTATTATGTACATATTATGACAATTGTTGGGATTATTGTGCGCGCGCGTCGGATATCGGTGTGTGCAACGACAGAACGGTGTGTGCTCACCTTGACACACTGGCGTGCCGATTTGTAGCATAGTCATGCACGTCCCAGGCTCCAGACAACAATCGGCCGATAATAAAAATTGAGGCTAGCTGGTCTAATTACGGCGTTTGCGTTACACGCGCTGAAAGATACCGAGTGAAGTTGCGAAACGTTTCCTCGCGCGACAACCGTTTTCTGTCGTCTCGAGGACACCCGTCGAGCTTCAATATCTCTCGCGAAATTTCTCTTAATACTCTCTGTTTATCTGGGTACATTGCACGCTGTCTAAGTTTCTTGTCTAAAATCTGCACGCAGTAGAGAATGCGTAGAACACTGACCTAACCAGACGTTAAAATTCTTTAACAGTCTGGCGGAATTATGAATTTTACTTTAGAAAGAACATTTTGTAAAATACACTCGTGCGTGATGGGGAAAGAAAGTAGCGAAGTTCCTTTTTAATAATCACATAATCATGTACGATCAATCTTGCAACAGCTTCTTTTCTAATTTTCTCTTCGTCAGTTCCTCTTGGACAGCACATTGTAAAAAAAAATAAATTTTTCGTGGGAAACGGAAACTTTATTAGAGAATATATTGTCCGTTTTGTTCGATCACCTTTTGCCATCTTTCAGACAATTCGTTCTCGATAAAAAAAAAAAAAAAGAAAACAGTTCCAAGATTTATATCCTCATCGTGAAATTCCGCAAATCAATTCTTCACCAATTCTTAATTCTTTTACTTCTTGTACACTTTCGAATGTAAAATAATTCCTTTTGATCATCCATTTCTTTTTCTAAAACAAACGAATGAACAGCTTACGCGATCTTTGAAAGTTTCAAATAAATAATTACATTTGAAAATGTGCACGTCTATTTATTAAAGGAAAGGGCAATCTCGTAGAAAATATCACGGAGATATCAGAAATATTTTTACTTTGCTTTACTATCTTTATAAACCAAGTTAAGGAAACAAAAATAAGGAATAAAACTCGGAAAGATTGATTCGCGAGTTCGAAGTTACATCGACCGAGAAGCAGAAACTGGACGACCGGCCGTGCCTCTACATATAGGGCCCCCCCGTTTCCTCGCAGAAAGGAAACGGAAGTCGGGACACGTACACGAAGAGCCAATAAATCTCGGTCGGAACGGAACGAGAGGTCCCCAGCTCGCAAAACACAGGGCGAAATTAACCCGCGATTTCCCGCTACGTAAATCAAAGCGGCGGCGAGCGGCAAGGCGAAGCCCCGAAGGCGCGTAAAACAAGAGAGCCAGAGGAGTTTTCCGGAAGAAGTTGGAGAACCTCGTCGTTCCGAGACGTCGCTCGCCGCGCCACAGGGCCCGCAGGTGCAATCGCAATTAACCAAAGGCGTCTTGGAAATTGAATTCGCGCGAACGGTAAAGAAACAAGCGCGTTCCTTTGCTTCTCCTTCCTCGCTTGTCTACCACAATCTCGCTTCCCCCCCTCCTCCTCCTCTTTTAACCCCAGTTCTTGCCCTTTCATCCTTCCTTCGTCTTCTTTCTTTCGTTCGTTCGCTTCGTTTCAGCTCGTTCGCCAAGATGGAACTCGCGCTCGGGAACCGATCTGGCGAGTGTGATACTGGGTGTCGTGAGTATAGGAGCGTTTAAAAATGATGTTGCGTCGAATAACTCATAAAATACTTGTTGTACGAAAAAATGTTGAGATAGAAGTTGCATGGATTTCAGGTTGTAATCAGTTTCATGTTATTTTGCTTTTTTTATCAAGATACGAAGTAGTCACCTTCAATTTTTTTTAAATGGAATAATTAGCATCTCTTCCCGAATTCGGATAAAGCGTTGTAAATTCTACATAAAAAACTTTTACGTTATTTCCCTTTTTTTTTTATCAGAGTATGAAGGTCACCTTCAATTTTTTTAAATGGAATAGTTAGTATCTCTTCCCGAATTCGGATGAAGCGTTGAATTGTACATGAAGAAAGTATTATGCCAAACAGGGTCTAAAATACATAGTTGCAGAGATATTAGCAAAAATATTTTTTTATATTAGAAAAGATAATCTCGGTAACTATGTATTTTAGACCCTATTTGGTGTAATACTTTTCTATGTACAATTCAATGCTTTATCCGAATTCGGGAAGAAATTGAAATAAAGATATATTTAGCAGCGTTCGAATCACATTTTGTACTTTCTCAACGATGCATTTATGGAATTTTAAAAATTGCAGAACACGTGTCTCGCCGAATCACGTATTTCACAGCGGTCGTGCAAGTGTATTTTTTCGTCAGCGAGAGATGACAATAAGAAAGAAAACAACCCCTGAGATACTGGCGCGAGGGTTGAGAGAGAGGAGGAGGAGGGAAAACAAAAGGTAAGGAAGAAGAGGGTAAAAGCTTTCAGTTTGTTGGAAATGCGATATCAAACGGTCGAAGAGAATGGCCGAGGGGGTGCTCGCAGCCACGGAGGGTGGAGCCAGCGAAATATATAGGGGTGGTGAGCCAAGCAGCTGAAACCGGGAACGCTACGCGATGCTCGAGATTTCAATTCAATTTGCCCCAAGCCCGTGACGTAGACGCGTGAAAATTTTATGAAACGAGAGATTCAAGCAAGGTTAAGTGTTCAGGTCACGGATGCTCGCGGTTTGCCGGGAAACTTGGAACGCTCTCAGCCTGTTCAAATATTTGTTTGTTCTTTCGCCTCGCAGTCCCGCGATGGGAAAACGGAGATCGAATGAACGTTCGGTTGTTATTCTTCGGAGATGCGTTTGTGAATGGTTGCGGTAGGCGTGGTCGCGTTTTACGATTGTCTTTGCACTTTGGGTGGTTAGAAAGTTGCGACGAAACGAAAGTTCGCCTTCTGGCATTTATTTGAATTTCACTGTGCGCCGAAAGGTACGCGGAACGTTCGATTGAACCTTTTTTTTTTTTTTTTTTTTGTATTAATACCTTGCAACAGGTGCGTCACTGCATAGTGACAATGTTTGGTTCGAGAAGTAAGTCTGTTTTCTTCATAAATCACTATGCTTCGTGCTCTCTTGAAGCAAAATCTCTTCTTTCGAGGATACGAATTAAAATTTAAATTCCAATTCAAGTTCAAGTGTAAGAATTCAAGTTCCAGTTCAGAATAAAATGAAATAAAATAATTCACGCCTGCGGTAATTTTGATTCGAAGCGGCGTCGCGTCGTGCGTCAATTTTCGTCGCGTTTCACGTCACGTGGCGGCACGTATTCCGCGAATTACCGCGAACATGCGAGTCACTGCTTAATTTTTTAGCCAACGTCGCCGTTGTGCAAATATTTGCGAGAGAAGCAGAGCTGCCACTTCTTCTCGCTTGTTTTTCCCCCCTTTTTTTTCGAGAGCCTCGCCGTGGTTCATATCCTCGTTTTCGATTCTCTTTCGGCGCGCTCGTTGCAGCTTTCGCTCTTTTTTTCTCGCTGCCTCGTTCACGTCAGACGAGAGCCAGACGCGTTTCAGCTACCAGATTCCGCGATATAATAACTTTTCGATAAATTCGGCGTAATTAGTAAAATTGTTGCACGAAATTTTCTTCTCGATGCAATTACTGTAATTATTGCATCGACGCAACTGTTCTATTTCTAGGTTCACGAAACTTTGAAAACAAATTTGAATATAATCGTTTAAACATCAAGAATCTTTTTAATTTTTTAAACTTTGTCGTACGATACTTGTAAAATTATGTGCAACCGATTAACGGATGTAGTGGTCTCTGTTTCTTATTATTTTTAAATAATTTTAAAAATAGAATCTTCACCGTAACAATGAATTTGAAATTGCTCGACGTGAAATAATATTTAAGATTGATTGATAAATTTTATTTCATTTAGTGTATTTCTCGTCTGACAACGAATATGTTGTTCAACATACATGTTTTCCACTCAATGTAACACGGTTCGGAGAATTTAAACAAATTTTCGACACATCGGAGCTCCCTGTTCTGAAATTTCGAACTGAATTAACATTCATTTGAATTGTGCAACCAATGTTTCAACGCAATCATCGTTTTAACAAATACAGATGTTTTTTTCTTCGTAGCAGGATACTTCACGATTCTTTCCGTCCGAATGTCGCAAAATTTTACAGTAGATAGCGAGGCCGAGAATTTTTGAATTGCAGGCGAAGAAATTTTTGACTAATCGAATTTCCGAGTCGGCGACGTTTCAAAGCGGATGCAACGCGGAACGAGTTTCCTCTCGAACGCGCGGGGAATTTGTTATCGCCGCGAATGTGTGTTTCTGCTTCCGCGAAAACATAACGGGCAGCGTTCAAAGCCCCACTAACGAGTTTGCACCCGATGCGATAATTGCCTACCAACTTGCTCATTGCTGCGTTCACCCGTCATTATTGTTCTCGATGGACGTTTTAAAAGCTCCGAACGGCACAACGAGAAGAGCCTGACATCGATATAATTAGAAAATTAGCAGAAATTTATCGATAGCGAACGCTTTTCGTTGACCTGTAAAGTCAATATCTGTAAATATCAATTTATTTCTCCCCTTTTTTCTTCAATACCTCTAACTGTCCCTTTCGAACTCGCTATTTTCGCAGAAATAGCGTTAATTAAGACAAAAATATAATATACCTAGATAATATAAGATAAAAATAAAATATAAATGTAATATAATTAAGATAAAAATACAATACACCTTGCATTATATTCCCAAAACGTTGTTTATGGATTTTCATGCTTTTGTGTAAAATTGTAGAACGCGGCCTGGAGACACGAATAACCAAAAATATCCGCGGGAGAAATTCTTTTTAATGGGTAAAACAAATTTCTATTTAAGTTGATCCTATCTCCATTAAAATGTCTCCTCTGTCTCTATCTGAGTGCCATTTCGTACATACACTTTTCCCACAGTATTCATAGAAAAAACAATTAATTCGCGCAAAATATCTAAAATCTACCGACGATCTGCAATATACGTGCTTCCGTCGCGTCAAAGACGTGTTTTCGCGGTACGGGAAATTCTCAGATATTCCGCTGCAGCACGTGCAAGCCACCTTAACGACCAATCCAGTACTATCGCTTTAATCTCTCTGACGTTTCCTAGACGCGGTTATGTACTCGTCGTAAGGTGGGATTATGTATCTTCCTCGGAAAGGAAACATAGAATACGCGAGTCATGGCGAGAGCAAGAAGAAGAAGAAAAAGGAGAGAAAGAAGAAGAGGATGATGATGATGATGATGATGAGGAGGAGGAGGTGGAGGAACATGATAGAAAGAGACATCAGAGAGATGGTATACAGACTTGGTATCCAACATATTTACATCCAGTGGGCGTATTTATGGTGGATTACGGTCCTCCAGCCGTTTACACGGGTAATTATGTTTAGCTTGAATTAATGCGCCGTTCTATCTTTCGCCGTGTTCCTCGTCGTTGGCCCCCGCTGAAAGAAGCTATCGGGCCCGGGCGCATGCAAACAGGTTCTTAACCGACCTCGCCAGGCGGAAGGCGGTTGGCCACGGTTCGTTAATCTACGTACACACCGAGCTCCCCGTCGTCGTTCCATTCAGTAATCGGGAGTAGAGATGGGATCGAGTACGCCGTAAGTAGATTCGAGGCTCTGGTCGTTCGATTCGAACTCCTTTTAAGTAAATTTTATAGGCGCTTGCAAGTTATTACTATATACAGGATGTTTCGTAACTTGTGGGACCCACTTGGGAAGCTGATTGTACGCCTAAAAATAATAAAAAATAGTCAGATAAATATATGTCCTATCTGTCTTCGTTTGTGAGACATAATGAATTTTCTGTTTTAATTACTTTTACAAAAGATGCTCGAAATGATTACCTTGCATTTGAAGACAAGCCTGCACGCGTCTTGTCATTCATCTGGTTACTCTCTCTATCATTCCTGGTGTTTTCTCGAATTTGTCGAAAGCCTTGCTCTATTCTGTTTCGTAGTATTTCAGCATGTTCAATCGATGTTGCGTATACGATAGATTTTAAATGTCCTCACAAATGAAAATCTAATGGATTCAAATCCGGGGAACGAGCAGACCATGCAATAGGATCTCCACAACCAATCCATTTATTTGCAAAGCGTTGATTGAAAAATTGCCTCTAATATTTCGTGTAAACGCGTGCTCAAAAAACCAACGTACTTTGTGCCTGTTAGTTTCCCATCAAGAGAAAAAGGTCCAATTAAAAATTTATCAATTATTCCTGCCCATACGTTTAAACTAAACTGGTATTGATGTCTTGAATGCACGTGGGTTTTCTTCATCCCAATTATGATTATTATGAAAATTGAATATACTAGCTTATTAGAGTTTTCTCTGTTTATAAAATTCATTATATCTCATAAACGAAGATAGATAGGACTTATATTTATCTGAATTTTTCTCATTATTTTTAGGCGTACAATCAGCTCCCGAAGTGGATCCCATAAGTTACGAAACACATCTGTATATAATCGAAACGCGAGAGTTTTTTTGAATGTTTCGCGAGCTACGAAAGTAATTCTTCCAAGTAGACTCGAGTACTCGAGTGAATAACATGGAGTGTTTCGCTAGTAGATAAATTAAAGCTTTGATCATTCGATTCGAACTCTTTTCAAGTACTTTTGTAGAGACTTGCGAGTGTGTTGTATATTCGAATCTAAGCGTGACAGTTTCGAATGCTTTGTAAAATGAGAATAATTCTTCCAAGTAGACTGGAATGAGTAGAAATAATATCTAGTCATTAGTAGATTTAAACTTTTAATCATTCGAACTCTTTTCAAGTATTTTTATAGAGACTTGTAAGTGTATTTGAATCTAAGCGTGATAGTTTCGAATGCTTTATAAAATGAAAATGATTCTTCTGGACTGAATTTGAATCCTTGTTAAGTATTTTCAATGTTTCACGAAATGAAAATAATTCCTCCAAGTATACTTGAGTAACAAATAACGTCGTGTAGCTTTAGTCATTTAGATTAAAGTTTTAAAGTCACTCTTTTTAAGTATTTTTAGTGATATTTGCACGTATGGTCGAATCTAAACGTGACAGTTTCGAATGTAGACTTGAAACATTGATGGAGATGGGATTGAATACTTCACAAATAGGTTCGACCTTTTAAGGTGAGTTTTCCTAGAATCTTTAACATCTTGACGTGTGCGTCAGATTTTTGATTGATCGAATCGGGTTTCCTGTTTCTCTACGCGAAAGCTTGGTGGTTCTTCGTAAAGGAGAGAAAAAAATTGCAAGAATGGTTACGGCTTCATAATTTTATAATTTTCAATTTTGAAGGAAAAAAATTGTTTCCGTATTTTCGAGATTATTCACGATGATGAAGAAGATGACAGTTGTTCACGATGGGAACAAAATGGAGCAAGAAACGGAATTGCAATTACGATTCTCGATTATTTTTGCGAAGAATTATTGAAAAAAAAAGAAAAATTATAAAGAGGAAAGTGCTGAAGAGTTCGAAGAAAACTGTTTTTTGTACATTTGAAATCACTTACGAGGACAAAGAGGGGATAATGTCGCAGTTTTGCTTCTTTCCACGAGAGAGGCATTAAGAAACAAGATCTACAAAATGAGAAACATTCCAAGATAACGTTGCCGTCCCAATTTTTCCAACGTCGACTTCGTTCTCTGTTATCCCGCGGAATCTTGCTAGAAACTCTTCGCTCGCTCGCAATGTAGCGCAACGAAGCCTGAGAAAACTGAAAATTCAGCTTGCAGCGGAGACTCGGGTGCCTGGTGCTCGAGGAATCATTCGATTACGCGAATAGCGTTCCCAACCATAAATCCTCCGGTGGAAATAATTGCAAGCAACAAAATGGACAAAATAAACGCGAACGCCGAAGGACGGCGGTGAGGCGGCGAATTGTACGCGAGCGTAATTGCAGAGAGAATTCACGAAGATTGCGATGATTGTTATGCAACGTGCCAACAGTAATAATAATTTCGGAAGCTGTGTCTGGCACGTATTCGGAGGGATATTTCAGGGCGCGCGTAAATTTATATTTGCCCCGTGCAAACGCCCGCGATAAAATACTATTTTCAGTCGGCGATCGATATGAATTATTCATTACGATAAACATACCGTCGGAATGCGTAATATTCCAACGATTAAACGATCCCTTATTGAACACGGGTAAATAATTGCGCGCGATTCAATCGAGATTCTGAGGAGTTTTCGCAAAAGTTGACCTAAAAATTAACGCCGATTGTTTGTTGAGCGATTAACCGGGGTTGTTTATCATTTGAATGAAGGTTTTACAGTGTTATTTAAATTAAAAGTTTTGCATTATCGTTTCAATAAAAATTTGTTCGAACGTAGTTCGTGTGTTTTGTATGTTTTGCCACGAGGAAGTTCATCAATCGAGTAATTGATGTAAATCTGAAGAATATATATGAACGAAATTCGAGAGAAATTAAATTTTCAAGAATTTTTGTGTTTATCGTCACGGTACGCGAAAACACTCTGATATTTATAGAAATTCTTTGTGAATATACCGAGTTTAATAATATATATTATAATATAATGATACTGTGATAAGATACGGCAATAAACAAATTTAAAATGATTTTTTTCGAAACAAATATAGAAATTACCGAGATATTCAACGCAAGTACGTGTTTTGCAGGTGCATCTCAGAAGTATTTAAACAATCTACTATCCACTATATTAATATTTCACACTCATTACATATAAAAAAAACTTGCTATTCTGAAATCGCTAAAATTGCTATTCGCTGTAATTTTTATAATCTTCAAATTCGTTTCAAATTTTACGAAAACGCTTTTTACGCTATGTACTTTCGTGAGTTACACCGTTCGCTAGATCGCTAGAAAAGTACAAATTAAAAGTAATCTCCCTGTCCTTCGTGCACCACCCGAAGGAATCGAAAATCGAGCGAATAAATTATCGAATTCCTTTCTCATAAAAATACAAATACAAAAGGAACTCTTCTGTACCGAGGAGGGAAAACAAACAGTAGTGAACGATGGTGGACAGAAGACGGGAAGCGAGCAGAACAGAACATCATCCGCGTTCTAACGAGGGTCGGATGGTCAGGGGTGGCATTTGTTACTTTTATCGTCGGGTCTTCCGACACGAGCACCCGAAATAATTAGCATTTTAATGTATGTATCTGGTTATCTAAGCGGTGGCCGGCCGCTGGGCCCGTTAGTTTTGCATGTTAATCTCTATGGGAAATTACACGCACCACTGCACCATCCGGCGACAACACCCGAAAACTTACTTCGACGACGTTCCGTTTTGTTCGCCGGCCATTAAACGAGAAATCTCGATCCCCCGCGCGCTGTGTGCACGTTGTGTGTAGAGGGGACACGCTTCTTTTCCAAAGTACGTAAAGCAGTTACCGAAAGTTCCCTCGCCCCTGCGACTGTGAAACGCAGTTAAACAGAGTTTATCTGGATTCGCCGTGACAAGTGTGCCGTACCGAGACAATGTTTCATTCGAGGGCGTAGAGAAGAAAGGGGGAAACAAAAGGGGACGGTGTTGAAATGAAATAATTTGGGAGTATTTTTTTTTCTTCTTCTTTTTCAATTTTGGCGGCTCAGCGTGTTGAAGTTAAACAACATTCGAGGCAGTGAAATTTTCAGTTAGTCGACTGTTGGAAAGGATTCAACAATACAACTGAAATTCAAAGATGTCGATCATCCTCGAAGATTATAAATAAATAACACAGTTAGATTTATTAAATTTCAATTCTAGGAAGTCTCAGCTGAAACCTTCCAAAATTGATAGAGAAATCGTTATAATTTCATAAGTATATAAAAGTTTTTCGTTTTATAAATATATATCTTTCAGAAGCGATTTCTTTTTGATAATTTTGTTTTTAAAGAACGAAAGATTGTAAGAAAGTATATTGGCAACAGACACTCGAATCCTTTTCAAAGTCTGGTCTATGGAACATTGAATTAATTCGCGAATTAACTGAATGTTGTTTTACGTGTGAATTACACGATTCTGAAACAGCGAACATAATTCGCGAGCACGATGTTGGAAAGTCAGTCGTCACCGCGTTCTAAATTACACTACGGCGAGTTTGCCTCGTAAAGAATGCCTTCGGCGATTAGTGTCACGTTCCAACAGCGCATCGAAGGTATTTCACAGCGATTTTTACAATCGATCTCTGACAGATCTCGGATTTTTAATAAAGCGTCGAGGGTTCGTCCTGTCGCTGAATCTAACGTAGTATCTGCAGATTGCGCAGATTCGCGCGTTGCAAGCTAGCGATAATCAGCGTGTGTGTACAACGTGTGTCAACGTTATAAAGTGGAATTCTTCGACGACCATTGCGCTACATTTACCCGAACATTTAGAAGAAGAAAAAAGTTGGCAAACATCTGTGAACTTTCGACGCGCGAGGATTCCGCGATTACGCTTGCGAGGAAAAATACAAAAAACGTAGGCGCATGATAATGTACATACGTACATACGCTCGTGTGATATTCGACGAGTTCACCGTGGCACAAATTCTTTAAATTTATTTACGCGCGTTGGAGAATCTTTCACTTTTACTTTCAACTCCGATTTCGAAATTTAAGGGAAGATCAGCTGCATATCGCGGACTTTGCTTTTAATTAATTTAATTTTTTTCAACCTTCAAAGATTGTGGAATCTAGATGGCAGACATTTAAAAAGGGAAGATATTTAAGAGTCTGATGCGAAAAAGTAGAATTTGATAGAAAAAATTTCTTAAGATAACTTTTGCAATCTTCTTAAGATATGCCAATCGCTTCTTTAAATCTTTAGAAATCTCTTGGGTAGAAAAATTACCCAATATTGAGCAGTCTGTGAGAAACACTGCAAGAGTACTTTGATAACAAAAGTAAATTAAAGAAAAAAATCTACAGCAACGAAGTAAATGAATTACCAAGTAATAATTGAAGGCCTGCAAGTAGACTACACCTTAGTAGAAATAAATTATCGAAATTTGGATGAAAGGCTATTATTGTTTGAAAAATATTATAATATTTACTAAATGCAACGTATACTGTATTGCTAACTAACGAAAACGAATTTACATGAGATCTACAAATAATAATTGAAGGCCTGCAATTAGAACATACAATAAAAATTATAATAATTAAAGACTAAAATGTAAAAGAAATTAAAATAAAGTAAAATGAGTAAAAATAAAATATTAAAATAAAATAGAGAAAAAATTAAAAACTGAAATATAATTATTGATAAAATTATAGAAACTTGGATAAAAGGCTATTACTATCTGAAAATTCTTCACAATATTTTCCACACTTTGGTAATATTAATTGAAATTGCGGTTCAGTCGTTTTCCTCGTCAAACGTCGAGAAGAGAAAACGACAGGGAAATATGTTGATCGACACGATGGAATCTGGAAGCGGATGGCAGATGCGAATGTTTCGTTGAAAATCAAACAGCTGTTAGAGAGAATTGGCAAGAAATTGTTATCGAGCCGTTACCGAGCAATAACTCTGCGGCTGGCTTTCGAGGAATCCTGCAATTAATAGTTTCGGACGGTGCTTGCCTAATGATAGCCACGGATGGTGACGTTGATTACAGAGTTCGACGAAGTAACAGAGTAACTAACTTGGCTGCGGGGTTGATTAGAGGGGCACGTTGGTGTGCCGGCGCGATAATAACGCGACTACTAATGACTATCGTTCCCCCTGTCTCGCGATTTCTGGCTGCAGCTTCTGACCAGACGACGGATCGAACAGAAATCGACGAGAAATCGATTTACAGTCGGATTTTCTCAGCTGGTTTCTCGAGACAACAGCTTGTTAAATCGTACTCGTACTTGTTGTCGCGAAAGATTGAAAGACATACAAGAATTTTGTTCGATTTGAATTGTTGTTTTCTTTATCGGCACAATAACTCACGACCATTCTGTAGAACAGAAGCGAAAATTGAAAATTGAAAATAGAATGGAACAAAGCAGACGTTTCAACGGAAATGAAGGGAAAATGACTCGAGTAGAGTGAAGTTTCTATCGGTGCTGAGCGAGTATATATGCATAACTGAGAGAAAGTTTAGAAACGATCGACAATTATTTTAAAAGCGCAGGCTACGGAAAGATGAGCCAAATGTTACCAGAACATGCTGAATTGTTGTCGCTGTTATTGCGTAATAATGAATCTCGCTTGCGGAAGCTTCTGGATTAATAAAGAATGAAAACACAATTACTCGAAAAGTATGTAGTATTCACAACTCGTTGAATAATGATATAATATTAATCCAAGAGAATTTCCTGCTCCTCTTCACTGATTACATTCACTGCAGAATCTCGTTTGATAAATTTCACGAAACGAGAGATATTTTACCACATAAACTCGCGACGTAGATAACCAGATTGCGGATGTTTGTGAAAATTGAATATGATTAAAGAAATGGAACCTACAAAGAGATTTCTCTCATTCGTCAAATATTCCAATTTTATGTGTCAGAAGTGGCTATAATTTTTTGTGTTACATACAACTCGAAGTGAATACGTAAAAATTCTCGATCCTTCAGCACGAAATATATGTTCGAACGAGGGAATAGGAAAATGGAACGATAGTTACGAAACGGCACATCAGCAATTTTCTACGTTAGATATAATCAACAACCCTCGATCGTTGCTTTGTAAATCAACGATGAGCATCGATCCAGGGATAAATCGTCACAACGAAACGGGGTTACGTAAATGTTGTCGCGTCTATTCGCTAAAGTGTTCGCCATGGTGTTCGTCTGAGCTCTGTTGCAGCCGATCCAGCTAATAGGAACGAGAGGTCGATCCATCGAGATGCGAGGGCAGTCGATACACACCCCCTGGAAAAAAAAAAGAGACCATCGAGGTCTCTCGTTGAAACGCGACGTCGAAAGAAATACAGTCGGTATGAATGTATGTACGTCGAACGGGGTGATAAATCAACGTCGAAACGGCCATAGATCGTTCCTGTCCTCGCGATTATTGGCCAAAGTATATCGGTGATATTTCATTGCCGCTCGACAACCACTTACCATCCCCGTGCTTCATTTCTTTACCGCTTCTTTCTGGAGAATGCAATATTCGTGGATATCAGCAACTGTGTTTCTTCGATTCCCGTAGAATCTTTAATGAATTTAATGAATACGAAATATTTTTTGGACGTAATTATGTTTTTTTTTTTTTAGACATTAGATATTGATATCATTGAGTTATTGGAGACTAGATCAAATCAGAGTTAGATTATTGAATTTTTGAACGTAATTGAATGTCGTTATTGGTCTCTTCTCGCGAAGAATGCAAGATACAAAATAACATGAATTTTAGCAATATAATATAAATTATCATAATTATATTATCGAATAATAACGTTTGAAGGTTACAGGTTGTTGATTTGCGAGTGAATCTGATGTAGACGATATATTTTTGAGAACTACTGTTTTTTTTTTAGATATTGAGTTTGAAATATTAAAGACTGCCGACGAGTGAATCTGACGCAGACGAAGTATTTTTAGAAGTGATTATTTTCTTAGGACACATGATGTATTAACGATTTTTCGACGCGATCGCACTATTTCAGATATCGATATTAAAGATTGAAATCGGTGACGTTACTGAGTGACGGGAAATGAAAATTCTAGATGTAATGATCCACTTCGATCTTCAATATCTAATGACGTGAACGTATATAGGAGGAATTATAAGAATCTCTTTGACCGATAATAACAATAATAGATTTCAGTTTTTCTAAAATAAGACAATATTCAGATAAAAATCATTAGTATTAAAACGTCCGTCTGGGAATGAAATTCGACGTTTTAACAAATCTCTTCCAAGAAGATGAACTGCATCACAAATACGTTGCAATGCATCCTACCAAAAAAAAAAAAAAAAAAAAAACAATTCCAAAAACTCAATGATTCATACGCAACGTTTAAAAAAAATCCATCTTTCTCTCGTTAAGGGCACTGATACAATTTAAAATTACGAAAAGAGAAAACTCGTAGCCCAGTTTCGTCCCAACTGATAACACAGACGAGATGTTGACGGCAGATAAATTATTATACATCCATACAATAATACATTTTATTATGATATACAGTCAATTTAAACACATAAACTTTATACTTCATCATTTTATATATTTTTACATTTTTATACATACGCAAGCAATGTAAATTTATGTATTTTAATTAATACTTTCGCAATCAAATATTTATTTATATATTTAATATTTTATTCTAAACATCAGAATATAAAATATTCTATAAAATGAATTATAAATTAATTTATAAATCATATACAAAGTATTGCTAACAATTTATAAAATATATTATAAATATCTTATAACATTTTAAACATTTATATATTTCATATCGAATGTAAAATTCATATAATTTCATTCGACTTCGAATTCATCGACGTTCACGGGTGTCCAACTAATTTCAGCCGGTTTGACTCGTGCTACCGGGTGTTGCCCAGCGATTGTTGCGACGCGTTCGTCCCACGGCTGTGAATGTTTTCGCTCATGTTGGCGAATATTGCGTCCGCGTCAGCGCGCCGAATATGGCACGGCCAGGATTAATGACAAACCGTTGCTAATTACGTCGAACGCGACGTGCGTGCACACGCGTCGACTTTCGCGATGTAACTGCATCGAGATGTGACGACGGCCATTACAAACAACGTTAAACGGCCCGGCCGTGCCGGCGTTAATTCCTTCGGCGGCGCGTATTAAACACGCATCGCGTGTCCGCGCGTTTTTCTGACGCGTGATTATTCGCCAGGACTGGGACAAGGGCTATTAATCATCATCGTTCGTCGTTCGAAATTGAATCTCATCGGCCCGTGTTTTTTCCTTTCTTTTTTTTTTCAGCCTGTAACAATCCGTTTTTAATTGTTCTCCCGCAAAATTTATTGGAATTTATTATTTATTTGGTTAATGGTTGAATTTATCGATACGGGGATTGATTGGTGAAACATTGGTTTAAATGGTTTCGATGATTTTCGAGGATCTCGTTCGACGAACTGCAGGAAAGGAACATTTTGTACGATTCATCTGTTTGTTCGATAATTTTTCAAGATTCTGTTGGATGAATTAAAGATTATATTCTCGTACAAGAGAAAATAAAGCAGTTTCTTATTCAATGATATGTATTAGGATGGTATGATCGAGGATTTTCTTCGTTTTAAATTAAGAATTTATAATTGATTGATATTCAAGTCTAAAAATTTATCTCGTGATTCCTTCTCGTTAATAACTTGTGGTTTTCGTTATTGAATTGGGTTGTTTGTAATCTTCCATATTGCTCGCTCTCGCTAAACACGTAATATTTCCGCATGCTATCCAGTTATCTAACTTTGACTTCAATATCGACTTTCGGTCGATATTTCCTTCAAATCACTGACTCGTTTGTAATAAATGGAAAATAATACATACACGTGTAATCTGCTTTCACAAAATATTGGCATCTATAAAGTACATACAACGTAATACTCCACCAAGAAGATTGCGACCACAGCTGTTTCTGAATTTCATTCCATTAAATTCAATTTAATGGAAGATGAACTTTCTTCATCTCTAACGTGAAGCACTCGTTATCTAATAAAACTGAAAGAGGGAAGAAACTTTCGCGCAAATGAAATACCAAGTTTCCGAAACAAGTAACGTTAGAATAAATGCTCAACTTGTCGGTCGAAAATTCGGCGATCACGGCGCGGGACCGTCCGCGATTAAATAAATTACAGAGTCGCGGTGTTTGTGGGAGAGACAGTCGGTTGCATAATCTGTCATTGTGTCAGGCGCAGGGCATTTCCACGGTCGTCGAGTTGCACGCGTAGGTGTGCAACGCGCGGTCGACGACAGGCCTGCTCGCGGCGGATAATGAGTGCCCGCGCGAGAACACGCGGAATCGGCACCGCCATAACCTAATTTCGTCCATCCCTCGGATGTCGATCGAGTAGATCGAAAGGGATCGTGGCCCTTTCATTGCTGCTTCGGACGGATGGTAAGCAAAATGGAGGCCAATGAGGATTGTATCGGAAGATTCTGTTATTGTTGGCATCGTCCTAATGTTCTCGGACGGCTCGATTTCGATCAATTTGGCAAACTTTTACGTATGACGACAAATATATACAAAAATATGCAAGATAGCCGAAACATAGTGCGCTCTATAGTTGCACGCATTGCACAAGAAATTTCGAAGTATAAAAGTGTGCATAATAGGTAAGAACAAAATCGAGAAAGATGTTCAATGTTCAAGCTGCTACAACATTCTTCTCAATTAACCACGTTGCGCTGGCAACTGATTGCGGACCACAATGAGTGACCAAACAACGTATACAATAATTCGTCGCTTTCTTTTCGAACTCGCCGGTGTGACATCGCTGGATAGAAATTATTGAGAAGTAAGTAACAAATTTATTATTTGTTTTGCCTATTTTGTTTTACTTAAATATACTGAAAACGGAGAAAATATTACAATTTTGGGGCACAAAATTGTCGTGCGTGGCACGTCATTCCAGCGCAAGAGGTCAAACTCATTTCAAAGCTGTTCGATTAAACCCATTTCAAAGTTTGTCCCACAGTTTGTCCTTCGTTCTTCTCCAAAACGATGTTCGCACGATCACGCAACTGAATGGAGAAACGAACGTACACTTTTCCGATCGGAATCGACCAGAATCTCTGAGAACGTTGAAGAATCTCTTTCAGCGGAAGAGAGTCCGCCGTGGAGAGGATTTAAAGAATCCAGTCTCCCCCTTTTTTGCAACAGCTGCTTAAAGCATCGCGAGACGCCTTTTCACGCATCATACTTGCAAAATAGGTGAATTACTACGAACGCTCGGCTCGTTGTCGAGAGCGGACGCGAGACACACCGCGCGAATACATTTCTTTCCTGAAAAAGTAACGGAAGAAGCGTAGCAAAGAGGGCATCTCCGATGGCAGAGAACAAGAGAAATGCAATAGAATGTTTAACAAACCTGCCTTTGATCCCTCGCCACTCCGCCACCACGCGTAACTGGGTTAACGAGACAAGTCATTCACGATTCGGCCAGCAAATTGGATGGCACCGCTTTTGATGTCGTGGCAACTCCATTGTGGTCATTTGCCAGCCCGACAACGGACCAGATCCATGCGTCATAAAGTTATCAAACAAACGTGGGAGTCTGTGTATTCGGCAACAGAGAGTTCTCTCTCTCTCTCTCTCTCTCTCTTTCTCTCTCGGCTGTCTACATGCAGATACCGCGAGCACGCCGAGCTACCGGAGTCAGAACCGAGGAAACCAGCCGACGTTTGCAACGTTAAAAAGAAGAATAAAACTGTGAAATGGTAATTTAATTTTTAAAACGCAATCTCCATCGAGTAATTGCATACGTACTTTCACGATTTAATTAGGAATATTCTATTTGCAAACGAATAAATTAGTCGAAACTGATCTGAAGGATATTAGACGAAAGTAAAATCGTTTATACAACTCTCTCGATCTCCCCTTATCCGAAGATCGGGCAGAGAACGAAACTGCTTGTTTTGAAAACGTGAGATCCACCGTTTCACTTCCTTTCATCTCTCCGTTCTTCTTAGCTGAAGGATATTAAAAATTCCTGCGGGACGTTGAAACGTTCGCAGAAAGAAACGTGGAACTCGCTCGAACCACCGCATCGTTGGAACACCATAGAAAACGATGTGTTTTCACAGTTCGTTAATCCAGGCTATTACCAGCAAGGCGAATGAAATTTCACCGGCGGCGGTGAATCGAGGAGAAGAAGCAGATTGGTGCGCCTCGGTTTTTCTCGTGTAATTAAAAAATATATACATATAAATGTGAATATTTTATGATATAAATATTTTAATACAAATGTAAGTACTTTACGCAATTATAAATCCAACAGGGGTCGTAGGTAGTTGCCCCGCGTAAAATTCGTAACTGTCGAAATTTTCGTAAAGCGTCGCATTCGTCGAACTATTGAAAATTAAATTAACTGCGATATTCCGTAAATTGTCCAAAACTTGTGTCAACTTTACTTCGAATTTTACGATCGTACGTCTTTGAAACTCTGTGCCTGATCATAGAATTAATACAATACAATTAGCGTTTTAAATTTCGAAGCTAAATAACCCTTGTCGAAGGGTTGTCGCCTTTGAACTAGATTTGTTTTCAATATTGTCGCGCTTGTATTGTATTTTTCCCACTTGCAATTATCTCAATAGTAAATTAACGCAACGGCAGTAAAATTCAATCTCATCAAGGATAAATTAATGTATAACGTAAGTTAAATTCAATGTTTCTCAATTGTTTTTTATTATTATCATATAATTTACTTTTCACGATTCTTTTTTATGCGTCATCATCTTCAATATTCACCTTCACAATTCACAATCCACTTCGAGATGGAAAACTAGAGTATGTATAATATGACCAGGGTCATGACACGTGCGTGATTGTTTCTTATCCGTGTTGATAAACTTGCAAAACTTAGCAAATTCGATTATCGTCGAGCGAGATATATTATCCGAGTAAGGGCAGTAAATTCGTACACTGTCGCGACCCGACGTGACACGCGAGTTCCATAGCAAATTTGTATTGTCATCCGAAGCGTGTTCAAAGGGTTGAACTGAAAGAATTGGCTCTCGGCGACATACAAAGCGAGTTTTCGCGAGCGTTGCACGAAGAATTCGGTTAGAACTCTCGACGTTAATGCCGGCCTTCGTATGCGATTCTTTCCCCCCTTCTGCCCTTCTGGTAAATAACTGCGATTCCATGCGCGACTCGCAACCACCGTCCAGACTTCCGTCGTTGGCCCGGTTCCAGCTTCCGGGTCAGCAACTTCGGCATCTGGGATATCCGCCATCTGCCATCCTGATACTTTTAACCTCCTTGCTACGCTCGTGACGTTACCTTCTTCGTCAAAATGAGATGCTTCGCTTTCTCTCTATTTTTTTTTTTTTTTTTTTCTTCATCAACTTTTATAGAACGTTTTCGTTTTTACACTCTCTACCCAGTTTTTATGGTGATGCGAAGATCAAACGACTGGAGGCTTAGCTCGAGGTCGAGGATTATGGCGATTTAGGGTTATCTGTCGTTGCGACAAGTCCATCCATCGTGGCCAGATTTTGGTAAATGTTTTGGTAAATGTTTCAGCGTGTTTAATATGTTGATACGCTTTTGTTCTATATGTAGAACAAAAATTATATGTATGCTTGTGTATTGTGCTGATACATAATTGTAAGAATTATCTTGTTGTAATGACTATACAAAGGACGAAAGAAATTTACCATTGTAATGATTCTAAGAATTAATTGGAGGGAAATAAATTTGTCAAATATACTAAATTGTCGTGCTCGGAGGAATTTTCTGTTCGAAGAGTCTTGCGAACAGAAGATCTGTTAAAGCGATTTTGATTCCTGATAAATATTTCAGTCGTTGGAAATCATTTGAACACAGAAAAGGAACAATTTTTCAGAAAGTGAATATAAATTTTAAAAAACTGTGGGTTTGTCTTTGAAATAATTATTAATTTACGATATATTTGAATAATATATGAAATATATCCAATATATATTAATAATTAGTATGTTAATATGATATATTTTAACTTTTTCAACTCGTACGTCACGTACAGGTGAATACAAATTTGCTGCGAAAGTTTGGAAATTGTTCAAAAAAATTATACAACAATAATAAATTGAATTTTACCGTTTTATTAATTCGCCTAATATTACCCTAGAGCAAATACAAGTGAACGCGCAACAACATTGGAAGCAAATCGAGTTTCAAAAGATTGATAACGGTTTTACCTTGCCTATTACAAGTATTACTCTCCGCATCGCTTTCAACACAGAAATTTTTTTCCACGAATATATAATATATAGCGCAAAAATCCGCGGCCTATTTGTTACACTTTCTTCCAATTCCAGGAACGAAAGGTCCAATTTCCCTGCAAAACCGGCGCGTTTTTCACGGCCACAAAGGAGCGAACAAAGAAGGGAAAAGAGATAATGGCGCCGCGGCGGTGGAGCGGTTGATTTATGCTCGGTTACGACGCTACCGGCATGACGCAGCGTCGCGTACGCGATGGAGAAATTCTCCTTCGTGCGCGTAGTCTGAAATTTTCTTCGAAATGAAAAAAAGAAAAAAGAAAAGAAAAACGCAGTCTCGTCACCCTTTCTCTTTTTTTTTTTTTTTTTCTCCCCGCGAGATAAAGTACGGCGGCAGATACTATAAAAATATCCATTCTCGTCAGATGGTATTCCGGTATCGATGAATGAGTTTCCCATCTCGCGACGCGAGATCCCAAGGTTGTTCCGTCGCACGTGGAAAATAGCCTAGGAGATTTCTGATGGAGCTTCGCCCCGGATACGCTTACCGATAGATTTCGCGGCCTCCTTCGAAGAGTCGACGGATAAGTTGTTGGAAATCGAATCGAAAAATATCTGAAAGAGAAAAGTTTCTTAGGGGACAATTATTTTTGGAGAGGAAGAAGAGACAAGTTGAAATTAAAAAGTTTCACGTGTCGTTGGGCATTTAGAGGTGACGAAAAAAGGGACAAAATTAGATTCGTAAGCGAAAATTCGTCGACATGAAATATTGTTGAAAAATGTTATTTACAAAATAGAATGTTATGATAATAGAATGAACGGAAAGAATATTATTTGCATTACATTTGCAATAGATAGACACATTTATATATTTCCTCTTTCTGAACATGTTTAAAGCAGAAATCACTTGTTTGGATAAGAAATTGGCGAACCTAACCTAAAACCTAACCATACGCCATAAACCAACCATAAACTAGAGAGGGAAAGAGAGCAATATAGAGCATAAAGCCAGAACTTACAGATAAATAAATTCGAAATAATTTATCCAACAGTTAAATAATTTATGCAACAAAATATAAAATGGAAAATAAACAAAAAAAATTCTCCTAAAACAATCGTACGATTCACTGTAACGATAATCAAGTAAAAAGCACCAGCATGTGCGTGACACAATTTTCAAAAAGATCGATCTGGAACACTGTCCTTCACTCCAGATGTGCACGTACATATATATATATATATAGACACACACACTGTTTAACGAAATTTGTTCTCTGACAGACACCGCGAGCGAAACGGAGACGAGCCAACGGAGCCAACATCGATTTCGAACATCGCGGCTCGAACGTAATTTAGGGGAGGCGTGGTGGCTCGCTCGGTCGAAACGCGCCGACGGGGAGAAAAAATAGGTAGAAAGTACACAGGCGGTACACGCACGTAGGAAATTCGAGAAATCCCGCGCAATATCGGGCCGCCGCGATACCTCGTTGGGAGGAGGAGTGGGAGGCGGTGAATTTTTCCCGGGACGTAGAGCCAGAAATCTCGAAATCCTATCAAACTGGATCATCTCCCTACGCGGGAAGCGCATTCGAATCGCGATAAGCCAGGCCAACGTTGCGCTGATCACCATAATTCCGGAAATAGCAGCGTCGTTCCGCGCCAACGCGTGTCTCCGAGTCTTTGCCATTCAGCGGCCTCGGAAATGAATCCCGAAATTCCGAGGGAGCCGCGTCGCAATTTGATTGCGCGTAGATTCGATTTCACGATCGGGGGGAGATTTAGGGGTCACCTGCCCTGAACGAAAGGTTCCGCCGAAAATGGAATTTTCATCTTTCCGGGCCGAACGTATGGAGGTGGTGTCGCTTCGAACGACAACGGGGATTACTGAAGCAGATTTGACTCGCGTCTTTGTCGTGGACTCGGTCCTTAGGTTCTCGAATTTTTATTGTGATCTCGAGGCACTTCGTAATGTTAGTTTTGTATTTTTCTCTTTTTTTTTGTTGTTTTTTATTTATCGTTTAAGGTTCATTGCACGTGTATTTTAATTGCAACGTATAATTGTTGTAGTCTCTATTGTATTTTGTTTAATCACCTAAGGTGTTTTATAATTGGACTCTGTTCTTGAGGCGACAGAATATCTTTCTAAAGTCGAAACTTCACGACTCGTTTATATTTATTACAAATAAGCTGTATTTATTTATTATCAGCTTGGTCATATTTATTTATCAGTAGCAATCTACTAAGTCGTTAAGATTGTTCAATCTTCGGTTCAGAGTTTCGCAGATTTCGTGGACTTTCGGAGCTCTAAGACTCTCTGAAACACAAATATATCTGCTAATCAACAATCGACAAAGTTGAAATCGATAAGGTAATCGCCTCTTTTCACCGGCTCGTTTCCAAATAGTTGCCGCAACCTTCCCCACTACCACTGTTTCGCAATGATTTGTTTCTTAACAGCTGAGGCTCGCCGCTGAATTCGATCTTGCTCCTCGGGAAACCTAATCGCGGCTCAGAAAGAAACCGGCAGCGTGGGAATCGATTCGCGACCCGGTCCGCTTAATTCGCCCCGCGACGACAACACCCGGAACGTTCGTTTCGCATTCTAAGCTTCGCGATTAAGAGGATTACACGCCGAGTCGACCAAATGAACGTCGGCGATGTTAATTGTCCAGGCGGTTGGTAATTTCTGTTATTTATGGCGCCGTTTTCACGCTGCGACGACTGTTTTCAGAGAGATCGACAATTGCGAGTTTACGCGAGGAGGAAATCAGGATGCAACAGGATATCATTGCGACACTCATTCGTGTGTTTTTGTTTCTGCGATTTTTTTTTTTTTTTGAAATTTATAAAAATACGTACGAGAAAGTACGATATATAATATAAATTGTTCACGAATACTATTGTCACACTGTTACTACTTCACCTCTTTAATTAAATGAAGCACGAGAGGAAATAAATTATTAAATCTGGTATGAAATTACCCTGCGCAAGTCATATTATGAATAAATATATACAAATGTATAATTAATGAATTATAACGTAATAATAACATAATTTATTAATAATTATTATATAATTAAATATAATATAAAGTTATTATCAATTATCCTATTAAAAATGCACGAAATTGGGAATAAATTAATTTACTATTAAATCTCTACTGTATCGTAGCAAATACAACTAGAAACATACTGAAACATGTTGAGTTTCATTCTTGAAATTCTAAACCGAATTGAACAAAAAAAAAAAAATAATCTATCGTTTTCAAGTTGTGTGTGTATATATATACGTATATATTTCAATCGAAATTTCGTCGATATTTCTGCAATTCATTCGAAGATCTTTACTCGTTCGTAAGTGCGAACGTCGCCCAAAGGAAGATGAGAATGAAACTGGGAATTCGTATAAATTTCCGCGTGCCTCTGCCCAGGAATCATTGTTTCGTGCGACCTGTTTCGCGAACGGGCGACGACGAGGCAGCCGAACGTGAACAACTGGCGCAACGACACGAGAGAACGGGGGAGGATTGGTTCGTTTGCCAGCATTTTTTCGCGAGTCGGCAAACTACAAACGAGGAATGAATCGTTCCATCAATTGGACGAACACCGCGGAATGCAATTGTCGTCCGTTTCGTTTCGAAACACGCGGATTGCCGCACGAAGGAGAGAGCTCCGGCCGGGCTTTAAACAATCGCGAATCATCGAAACGCCAACAGATCACGAACGAATCTATAGTTATTGCTCATTGCGATCGTTGGCAAATAATCGTCTCGTTTGCGGCGCAGCTCTGTGGTTTTCCTCTTCTTTCACTTGACGTTAACATTTTCATCCTCGGCGCTGAGAAAATTATACGACCTTCTTTCACCCAAACAATTTTCTTCCGAGACGAATACTCGTGAAAATACTTGAATTTATATTTTCTCTTTTTGCGTATGTACTAAATAAATTTTAATGAATCTCGACTTAACGAGAAGAGATTCAATTGTAAAATTCGAAAGTGTACAAGCAAGTCGCGAAACATTTTTGTTAAAATGTATAACACTTCATGAAACAGTATGAATAATCATATATAATTATATAATTATCGTCTTGCTAAATATTTCGAAGTTTGTTGGGCAAATTGACAATGTTTCAAATATTTTTTGTAATTTCTACATTTTCAAATTTCTTCCAAGCTGTATAAATTCGTACCTCGAATTTCATATAAAATATATGTACATATGTGCTCTATATATTCATTAAAATATATTCATAAATATTTGTGCTGTATATATATATATATTCATTAAAATATATTCATAAATATTTGTGCTGTATATATATATATATATTCATTAAAATATGTCCACAAAAATATTTATTATTAAATATCTAAACGTTTATATTTACTAAAAATAAATAGAAAAAATAAATAAAAATTATATTTGCTAAAAATACTTACTATTAAATATCTAGACAAAAATATTTACTGTTTAATATTCTCTCGTGAATACACCATCGAAATTAAACGAAACGAAATTGAAACTTTCTTTCCTTCACACTAAATTCCCGAAATTCTTTCAAACTACCCTTTCTCATTTCCCTCTGTCGATCCTCCTGTAATACACTACTATTCGTATTCTATCGAAACCGTGCAAAGCGAAACTTAGAAATACAGAAACAGTGTGATGAAAAAATTCCAGTGCCGTATGAGGAATGTCCAAGATAATTCGTGCTATATGTGTCATAAGAAGGTTGATTGTATCAATATCTTCCTCTCCAAGTAATCGTTCGAAGCAACTTTCATAAAAAAGGTTTCATAATGTCAGAGATCTCTTAAGAGTCCGTCTCATAAGTATCCTAAGTATCCCAATACGTAACAACTGACAACGATTGTTTTAACAACAAACGGTGATCGTTTCTCGTGGACAGGAGAGGAACGAGCACCTTTCACTTGTCGGTCAACCAACTGTCGGCCATGGCATTAATTTGCATCAACACCAACTGTCCGCTGTCACTTGTTGTTAGATCTGCATTATTTGCACTTTCCACCTCCTTTGCCCGACAAATCCGCCTGACTTCGTGCGCAAAAGGAAGCACCGTCGTCGGTTTATTTTATATCACGCTGTATCTTACAAGTTTCTTTCTCCTGACAGTTTGACGTCTATCAATGTCTGTTAATAATGTGACAAAGCTACACGTAGAAACTGAATATTCCGTTAGCGCGTTTACGTATCAGATGTGTCGACACCTTGTTCCTCCGAGGAATACGATATTTCAGAATTCTGACGAGGAAAATGTTTTTCTCGATCCTCGTGAAGATTCAATATTCTATTATAGATTATCTATATAGGTGTTATAGATTGTATACATCGAGATTCTATTATAGATTTCAAGAACAATTATAGATTAGATACTGTACCAAAAAAAGTACACGTTCACGCTCAGAGTCGATTTTCTTGAACACAAGCTCTCTTAAACAGGACAATTTTGTCCAACGTACATTTTTCTCGGAAACGAAACATTAACGCTACCGGAAGATTACAACTGACAAGCAAACCATTTATTAACAAATTTCTATCAGAGACATTAAAGTCATGGAAACAGAAAATCTTTGTAGGCTACACAAGCTTTCATTTATTTCGTGAATAATCTAAAAATACACTGTACAATAGAAATTATCAATTGGTCATTTTGACCATATTGGTAGTTCTATTAATGTTACTAAACAGAATCAACATCGTAGACGTGCGTGATTAGGAAATATTAAATTCGAATCTATATCCTGATCAACGTCCAACTGTATTTCTAAAGAATTTAAATTTCTGTCGAAATAATTGTCGAAAACTTGAAAACATTATCCAGAGGAACACTGGCGAGCAACGAACGATAAACAATCGTCGCGTGAAAGAAGTGATTTCTGAAGTCTCGGAGACGAGAGGATTTCCACTCGAAGCAGAGAGGGAGGACCGCGATTCACGTGCCCAAAGACGGTGACAAAATTGCTGGCCGATTAATTACGTTTTCGGGGCGTTGGGAGGGGACATTGTTCCCTTTCTCGCGGAGAGGAGAATTGATCGTGTCCGCACGCAGTCGTACGCGAACGCGCTCTTTGTGAATCGCGTTAACGATTCCTAAAGCCAGCGTGGAACATTAATTGTTCCCCGGAGCACAATGGGACGGCGACTGACCGGCGAGACCACGCCGAAAATTAAAAGAACCGAGCGAATGTGGCCGGAAGAGGGACGAGAGGAAAAAAAAAAAGGAAGGGCGGGGAAAAAGAAAAAAAGGCAGCGGACCGATCGTTTGCCTAATTGAGTACGCGGAAACAACACGGGCGCAATGAAATTTTCGATCTTTGCTTTCTCTCGCGGCGATTCTTTATCCCCGTGTCACGTGTTCGCGATTTTTCTTTGATGAAATAATTATATTTCAGGATGCACCGTGAATTTTGCTCATGATACGTTTCAACTGACAGGGTGAAGGAAATATTTGGTTAAAACGGAGTTTTTATACAATTGGGCCAAATTGGTTGCCTCTTACGTACTTTTTTTCAATAAAACATAATATAAATATAAGAGAAAACTAATTTTATTAATTTTCAATTAAATTTAAGTGATCTCTTCGTTTCATGTTAAGAAAAAAAATATACAATTGCGGATTTATTTTAGTAGATTTTTGGCCCACCGTGTATACCTTGTATTTAGAAGAATCATATTAAATTGCACGTACTCAAATGTAGATCGATGAAATTGTTTAACTCTTTCAACGAGTTTCTCTCTTCCCACAAGTAAATTTCAGTAAGTAATCCTTCCAATAAATAAATTTAATAAATTTCTAAAAACTCTAACTTTAACAAACTTTTAATTTCTCGACAATAACTCTCTAACAGTTGCCTAACATTTTTGCAATTACATCTCGATACATCTCGATCTGACTTTAAGTTCCTCTTTCCACTCAATGTCACGAAATTTTGCGAAAAAAAAAAAAAATGCAAAAAGACATAAAGCGCCGCGTTTTTTTCGAATCTCTCGCGAATAAAATAAAAGTTTTATCATGCAGATTGGAAAATGTTTATCGCAAACAGCATCCAGGGAAGAAGTTTCCCGGCATTGGAAAACGCTAGGTGTTTCCCCGCGAAAGGAAAATGTAATACTTTCCGCAGTATTTGAGCTCGATGTTTGCCTGTACAGCGAAACTTTCTGTTCTTCGTAAACATCCGAATTGAACACGATATCGCGTATCGTCTGATATTATTTGCTGAAATTTTCTTCTTTCAACTCGCGTAGAAAAATCGCGCGAGAAAAGAATTTGAATTTCTGCGGGATTATAATTAATTTCCGATTTAAATATCCTTTGTCACGATCGAATCCAGAACCAAGTAGAATCCTCTCGTAGAATTATCATTTATGTAAGTTTTTAAAACACAAATTTTTAAAACATTGTAAAAAGAAGCTTCTCTTTCGCAATACTCCTTCTTTGAAATTTATTCAAATATATATATATATATAATTTTTGTGTTATATTTGATGATAATAATAATATTCAAGCGTGTGATCTTAAAACTGATTACTCTGACTCGAAAATGAAATATTGAAACTTATATTAATTTTAAAACTTATTGCTTCGACTCCAAAATAAAATAAGCTTCAATCTTAAAATTGATTACTTCGACTCCAAAATAAAATTGTCACTGTCGTAATTTCACTCAAAACAAAAGTCTCAACAAAAATTTTAAAAAAACCAGCCTCCAAACTTAAAAAATCAATTCTCGAAAGAAGGAAGGTCAAAGATCTCGCAACTATTGCCGAAAGTTGAAGTATTTCGATCGAACCAACCCAGTTCTCCAAAGAGCAGAAGTTCAAAGAATTTCCAGGTGTGAAGAGAGAGATGAATCGAAAGATTAATTATCGTCCACTAGTTCGACAACGTTCGAACATCGTTGCGCAAACGATGCTCGAGCCTCCCTTTGTAGCGATTCGTTCGCCGTGTCGCTGAATTAGTCTCGCGAAACGCGCGAACCGAACGAACCAGCGAGAGAAAAGAACGATCGAGCCAGCCGCGTGAAAAGGATCGACTCTTTCCAGCAAATAAATCCTCGCCGAGAATGAAAGCGCGACGTGAGCGGGTAGGCGCGCGTTCAGTCAACACGGAGAAATGGCTGGCGTCAAATTATAGACGCGTATTTAATTTCAGACTGGTCGATCGTCATCTGGAAGAAGGACTGCGAATTTTTATCATCATCTTTTTGTCGCATCTCTGCGTGCGAGAAACAAAGAAATAGAGAACAGAGATTTTGTTTCATCTGTTGAATATTATAGCCGATATTTTGTACCTTTTTTCATATTCATTCTTAGGCGTTTTATCAATGTTCGCAATATTTATTTTTTATTAATTTCTTAATTTCATCGTGCAAGTACAAAATTAATAACTTGATCGAGTTAGTAGCCAATTTTTAAGAAGCAAATTTAAGAAACTTCATTCAGTATTCCATATTTAACAAACAAACGATTCATTTCGATTTATTTCGTAAAGAAAATTACACAAAGAATAGTACAAATTTAAGCATAACCAGTTGCGCAGGCGAGCGATTGCGGACCTTAACGAGTGACCAAATCGTACACTTTAATTCGTCGCTTTCTTTTCGAACTCGTCGATATGACATCACTGGATAGAAATTATTGGGAAGTAATAAATTTATTATTAGTAATAAATTTATCATTTGCTTGGGTTATACTTAAATATATTTAAAATTGAGAAAATATTACAATTTGGAGCCAAAAAGTTCTAGACATGAGTGGCACGTCATTCCAGCGCAAGAGGTTAAAAAGACGTTATTATTTGCAACTAAAGGCATTACTATTTTGCAACATCATTATTTTCCCGTTTTTCTCAATTTATGAAGTTGATCGATATAGCTTCCGAATTTATAAAATTCTAATTTGTAAACTTCAGAGTGATTCTACGTCTTGGAATTTCCGTTTGGTTCGTTTCGTAGCCATTTTACAGCCATCAAATCAGCCGTCGACGAATTTTTTTCTTTGGTCCGCAAGCAACCAATCGCGGAAACAGGCACCGATCCCGACAAAAGAATCGCGAATCTCTCCGCCATTGTACGGACGCTTCCACCTTCACGCCTTTTCCTCTTGCCACGTTTCCTCTCGTGACAGTTTAATGAGCCCCGGACACGAAGATGCCGCCGGCATCTCGCGATTCCTGAGGATTCGCTGGGAAACCACGAGCTCTGTCACGAGACGCGTTTTTCGTTTCATTTGTGCCTTTCAATATCTCTTTCGTTTACAAACAACACGTCGACGAATAGTCTTGCAAGTGGTTTGCACGAATTTTCATCTGATATTTCTTTTAACGAGAATGACATGCCACGCACGTCGGAGAATATTTTGTTTCCCAAAATTGCAAAACTTTCTCAGCTTCCAGTATATACACAAAATAGACAAAGCAAATAATAAATTCATCACGTCTCAATAATTTCAATCCACTGATATCATACAGAGGAGTTTAGAAAGAAAACGAAAGAATTATTGTATTTTGGTTGTTTGGTCACTCGTTACGGTCCGCAATCCCAGTTGCCAGCGCGAGTGGTTAAATTTCCACAAATCATATTATGATACAATTCGAGTCAACCACTTTGCACATATTACGCGTTGCGTGCATCTTGTACCTTCGAATTTACCATAAATGAATAAAAATCTGTTCGTAAGTAGAAACATCAGCGATCCGTTTATGCACGTTTGATAGTATCGAGAAAACAACGTGACTCTCGTGTTTAAATTATACAATTAGCCACGACAAGAAGGTAGGAAGGAAAAAGAAGAAATCGATCTTGGAATCGAGTAGAGTCAAATTGCTGCGCAGATTAGAATCACGTTTCCATTCGCGGCTGAATTTCCACAGTCTGCGGCTGTCTTTTCCACGCCTGTTACCCGCTCGAGTTACTCACCTTCGACTCGAGTTACGTACACGGTTTAAACGAACTCGAGTCGTTCGAAGATCATTGCCAATTCCCTCGTCTTTTAACTGAATCGTGATTTGCTGACTCTTGAATTTTCTCTGAAATGATCGAAGAATCTCGAAGAAGAGAAGGAAGATTCGTTCGAAAACTTTTACTTCTTAATATTCTGCGCGAAACTTGTATTTTTAAGTTGAAAATTTGCACAAGCCTTCAATTTTGATAAAACAATTGACTCGAAGAAGAGAAGGAAGATTCGTTCGAAAACTTTTACTTTTTTCTTAATATTCTGCGCGAAACTTGTATTTTTAAGTTGAAAATTTGCACAAGCCATCAATTCTGATAAAACAATTGACTCGAAATTAACTAATTCAAAATGATGACTAATTGATTCGAATTACAATGAATTAACTCCTAGCTGCTCTCAACCAATTCCCAACTTCTACTGAACAACGGAGGAACAATAAAAAGATTCTTGAAGAAAATTTATTAAAGAATTTCGGTATAGTTTTAAGTTTCCTTGCGTCTGTAGAATATTTAATCGTGAAGAAGCGAACGCTTCTTTAGTTCGACTGAAAGCGTGAAGGCTACATTTAACCACGAACGCGTGAAAATCTCGCGATCTGCGCGTTGCCTTGCGCCGAAGGAAGAAAAATCCTGCGTTTAAATTTCAAATTAACCGAAACGAAGAGAGCAGGTATCCAGATTTCAACGAGTCTGGCTATCTCATCCGCTGCTCGCTTCCAGCTACGCTGCCGCTAATTGAATCGCCATGAAAAATTCACAACTTCCGCCTCGTAACGTTAACAATCTACTTTCCAGGCGACAGCGAGTGGCCGTTCGCCGGCACGGTGATCCTAAATGAGGGGAATTACAGTTGATTTTACACTTGAGACCGTGGAAACAGGAAAAATCAGCGACCGTTACCGCTGTTACCCTCGTCGATTGTCTCGATGGTCGACGGATAAAACCTGACTCGATTAACTGGAGCCGTGTTAACCTTGAGGCTCAGCTCTGTGTCTTAAGCGCACGTGTAATGCGTAATCTCTGGATCTTGGCACTTAGGTTTGGTGATTTTCGTTGGCAAAGAATCGCGAACCAGTTAATTATCGTGTGTTTGGTCACGTAACCGACGTATCTGGCCTGCGTGCTAGCTGGCCTCAGAAAAATTGTTGCGCTAGACGATATCGCATTGTAAATAAGTATAAACACGTAATACGTGCCATAATTACAGGATTCGCCATACTTGTACTTAATTAATGCAGCACGGTCTGTCTGAATTTACATTTGCGCGCGATGATTTTTGTTACGAAATTGATACAGCGATGAAAGAGGGATGAAATTTATTAGGATTAAAAATATTGAGGGGATTGAATATAACTTATTAAAATTTGGATTTCTGATTCATTTGGATCCCTTTGGGGTTATTCTAATTGGTACGTGATGTTTTTTTCGTCGTTTTTTGCATTTCACGTGAAATTTATACTTTATGTAAATTTACTATAAAGAGACTGACCGCGCTGCAGGGAAATATCTTTCTCGTTGCCAAGACAAAGAAATTTAGATACGAGGAAGTCGTAACGAAAGTAAGAAACACACGCATGGAAATTTCAATATAAGGCACTTATGACGACAGTAGCGAAGGAACTTGAGAAATGTAAGAAAATTCCAAAAGAATGAAAATATGACACAAATGTGAATCTTCGTAAATGTGAAGGAAATTTCAATATCATCAAGCGACGAGTTCGCAGTGACAAGGAAATTTTCAGGAAGATGGATCAAAAATTGAAGACCAAGACTTTCGAAACTGACGAAAATTCTTCAACAATCCTAAGTTATCGATGAGATAATTATACTTGAAACTACAATTTTATGTACTTGAAACAATTTTCACAGTATTAGAAAATCGGATCGAAAGCTCCGATGAGATTGAAAATGTCCACGCACAGAGATTTAAACAACAATTAAGATTGATCAATTAAATTGGTCTCGAGCGTCGGGAAAATTCGACGCGTGAAAGAATTCGAGCGTCGATGGAGCAAGGACCAAGGCTCGCTTCCGGCAAGAAACGCCCTCGAACGCGAGAGGAACCAGCGCAACGTTCGTCGTTAGCCGAATAATTTCGCCAATATTCGATCGGCCACGGCAAACATCAATCTGCGCCCGAGAGTCTCTCTAGCGTTGATGGAGTATCCTGGTAGCAATCTCGGCTTTCGCGGTTCCCAACTCTCTCTCTCTCTCTGCTGGATAACTCCGTGGACGCGTTGTGGACATGGCCTGCTCCTCCTCCAACTCGCCTTAAAGGGAAGCCGTGTAAAAGCGAAGTAGACAGTTCCCTCTCGGCTTTCAACAGTCAATTTGATCGTCTCGCGGTCGGCAGGTTCCGTGATCTCTGGGCTGCTTTGTGTCGCAGCGCCACCGCGAAACACGACGGAGAAGACGCGAGAAGATTTGTGACGCCAGAAGACCGGGGGAAACCAGAAACGAGGTCTTTATGGTTTCTAGACGACTTCCGGACGAATTAATCTTTTAACAGTTTTTATTCGGGCCCCTAACTTTCTATCCAATTTCATTACAGAACCTTTTTTTATCTAATTCTATTACAGGATGCTTTAAATCTTTTAAAGGGTCTTTCTTTAATTTTATTTTTTAAATTTCTATATATCTTTATAAAACTTAAAATCTCTATATATCTATATATCTCTATATATCTTTAATCTCTATATATCTATATATCTCTATACATCTTTAATCTCTATATATCTATATATCTCTATATATCTTCAATCTCTATGCATCTTTATAAAATTTAAAATTTAAAATTTTACATATCTTTTTTAATTGTTTGAAGTGTCTTTCTCTAATTGTGTCACAGAATCTTTATACGTCTCTTCTGAAACTGTCTGCAACAGAGTGTCTCGACATCGATATGTCTTCGAAAAAAAAAAAAAATAGTAGTAAAAAAATATTTTAGCCAAAGAAGGATGCTCGACATTCCGCGAGAGAAATAGATTTTTTAATCCGAGAAAAGACTTGGAAATTTTTCGCGAGCAATCTTCCATATAATAGTTTTTAAACGACCCCGGCAGGGTTTATCTGATAGAGGTTTCTAATTAGATGGGGTCGCCCGATTGCACGCGAAGGGGAACTAATTGGGGTGTTTGGATTGTAGATGGCTTGCTGATGTCTGAGACTCGTTTTTCGTCTACGTTGTGGTGTTGTCTTAATGGTAGTAATTGATGGTTAGGGTTTTTGTGGGTGAATTTTCTTGATTGATGTTTGTGCGGTGATGTTAGCACGCCGGGAGTTGTTCACGGGCTCGTGGAAGAGAAAGTTCGAGAAAATATGAATAGAGAAAGATTATAAAACGTAGCTGAATTATGTTTGACGAGAGCAATGAATAAATATAAAATACACTGTCGTTAATAGGACAAATAACATATAATAATACCTAGCAGATTACTATACACTCTCGAAAGATTGTAAAACCATGCATAAAGTATGTTGCGTCAATCTCAATTAAAGAAATAATGACAGATCACTCTCGAATAAAGATAGCTGATCGATAATCGTAACCCAAACGATTCAGGTTTGTAGAAATTGTAAAATGTTGAACGAGGCTGCAATAGTATTCAGTTTCTGCTTGATAAATTTCGTCTGACATAGTGGTCTGAATCCGCTGAATCGATAACGCCGGATCCTCGAAGGAATTCGTGCCGGTGAGAAGGTCATCGATCCGTGTGAAGACGGCAACGAGAGCGTCAGTTGCAGCTGCGACTCGCAGTTGCCACTCGCAGTTGAAGACGCGCCGGCGCGCTTCCGTGATCCGATTAGGATTTATTATTCGAGCAGGCGCGAGCACACCTGTGCCTTTCCACCGATTGGCCAGGCGAGATAAAGCGCGAATCCCACGCGTTTCCGCACGCTACGCTGACACCTTCACCTCGATCCTTGATCCTCCTGCGGATCATCCCGACTTCCCTTCGAACTACCCTCCGGTTCCTATCGGGGCGAATCTAGGGCCCCCTCTTTCCAGAATCATTCTCCTCTTTCGAAGCGAGAGGATTTCACGAGAGATCGCTTTCAGGAGAATTTGCGGAAGGGAAAATGGGTTTTCTTTTTTATGAAGGAAGATGATGGAAATGTCCTAATTTGTTAAGATGTTAACATTTTAATTTATTGCATAATTAATGTCCTAATTTGTTAAGATGTTAACAAACGGTTTTTCTGCAAAATTATACACTCCATTGGATTTATCGTCAGAAAACACTAATTTCATCAATTTACACAAAAATCGCATCTTCGGTGATTTCCGAGATATTTGACAGAATATACATGTTCTAAACTGTCGATTTTGAGAATAGATAAGAAAAAGATATTTATGCTAAAATCGGTGATCGACGCTTCAGTATGTTTCCTTGTAAGATATTATGTAACAGATTTTTATACAAATTCATATTTTTGAGGATTTAACCAAAAGTAATTTCCAATTGGTAATTTTCATTAAAATTACATATCGTCGATCCTGTGCAATTTTGAACCTCGGAATTTTCTACAAACAGCCATCGAGCGTGTCTTCCTTCTGTCCAATCTCTCCCGACAGAACAAAACTCAACTCGAGAGGCGAAACGTTCATCCAAACTTTTCCCAGCTAACGTCTATCCTTTAATTGTTGGCCAACGATCGAGATAGCCGAAAGCAAGCAAAGGTCGATCTTCCGAGGCTGAAACGCACACCAAGAACGAGGAACGACGGTGCCTTATCAGTGACAAGGCTACCGATCTTGGACTCGGTGTAATTCGTCGCGTGACACGTCGGGAATTTCTCTTCTTCCGCGAGCCAGCAGCATGTAATATGAATGAAGCTAGCCTTTGTTCGCCGCGGGCGAAGCGTGTTGCCCTCGCGTCACGTTCCACGTGTAAATTCGCGGCAAGCTAACGGTGAGGACAAATGCGAGGAAAATGGAAACGTTTCGGTGCTGTTGGTCGGATGAAAAATCCGAAGACGGCCACGTCTTCCAGCAGCTGAGCGAAGCAGCTATCTAGGCGAAAAGGAGATTCAGACGAGAAACGACGATGTTATCGAGATGACGAGAGGTGGCTCGACGGCGGTTCCAGGGTAATTGAAAGTTATGATTGCGCTTGAGAGAGAGAGAGAGAGAGATGCTGCAGAACGCGGTGATATTTTAGCGGTAGCCTCTTGACAATCGAGAGCCAAAGGTTCTAGGCTCTAAACGACTATCTGATGCTAATGGAAACGAGCTGGCGCTGCTTCTGTGGATTTAGAGAGATCACCGCGAGTGTTGATAATTTAGGAAATGTTAGTGACGGTACTCTGTTCCAAAGCCAGTACTTTATATTTATCTTCAAATGTAGCTCCGTTGTAGAAAATAGTTTTCGATTTACCGCGAAACTGGGAGAGAAGTTACAGCTTCTACTGACTACAATTGGAAGAATTTCCTCATTCTCAATGGAGTGTCAGAAGGTTAGAATTTCAAAGTTAAGAAAATCCTGTACACTCACAATCGATTTCGCAATTTCCTAAATTCGAGTCTCTTTCTTTCCTCAGTTAAATTGAACACTTTCGTAAAAGTAATTAGAATTCAATTGTAACACGCGCGAAGAACGCGCGATGTTCGAAATCAAATAATTTTCATTTCGATATCTCCCGATCGGACAATAAAGTCACGTTTCCCAAGAAACTCCGGTCTCGTATGCATAATGCCAGGTTATTTAACGTTCAAAGGTGCCTCTGAATATTCACTAATCTCGCCGCGCGCCGATGATCTCAGAGCCCGAGGATTTTTCGTCACAGGCGACGATCTCGCAGACGACAATAGCGCAGATGACAAAGAGAGAACGCGTTACGACGACGTGAATATTTTCACGCGTGTCACGTGCGGGCGAGCTCGTTTTTCACCGGGCGGGGAGAAGAACTGTCGCAGCTGTTACGAGTAACTTCCGATTAGTGGCTTTTGAGAACCACGTTGAATCTGCGCCGCGAGTGGAAGTAATTCAATTAGTCTGTCCTCTCGGGGCCACCGATCTCGTGTCTTAGTCACGAGTCTCTTAATCACCATCTTCCCTTCTCTCTCCTCCTCGTTCCGAATAGAAATTTTCGTGACTCTTTGTTTTCGAGAGAAGCTTCGCTTCGGATCCGATGCTGGTCAAATTTAGCTACTGCCGACTTCGTCTTGTACATTTTTTCCGTAAATCAGTCAGTAATTTCTGATCTTATTGTTTAAAATTATATTAATCGTAATGCATTGATCATTCGAATACAGCTTAATTACGTATGTGCATATTTAAACTGTCGAGTAATGTTTACACGTATTTTGGAACACGATAAGTGAACTGTTTTTTCGTTCGTACGTATGAAAATTCTATCGAAAGAGAAAGAGTGGTATCGAAGTTAAAAAATAAATTAAACATTATTGAAAAGAAGAAAACGAAAATACACGTAATTTATTCGTAGAATATAAATGTATAATTAGCTACGTTAAAAATAGTGAATCAACGTTATTAGAATTTCAAAATAACTTGGATAATGAAAGAAATTTTTAAACTTTTGTGTAAAAATGCTTGAAAATAGCAAATGATGATAATTAGATCGTAGCTGTGCACGTACGAATGAGTCTTGCATTAATCCGAGAGAAAGGCACATCTTTTGAATGGCGTGTCAAGGCGAAGAGATCATGAAAATTTTACAGCATCCGCTGTATTCACTCACGTAGTAAAACGTCCTACGTATTTGAAAACTACGTAGTTTCTAGCTAGATTTATCATAAATTTGATTCTTCCAGACCAGATTTGATTATTCGAATAGATTTACCTCCCAATTAGTTCGGATAAACGACGTTCCACTGTAATTATTTATTATATTAACGCGTGTTAATAATTTGATTAACATTTATTTCGGAAAAAGCAGCTTTCCTATAGCCATCTTCAAGGAAACAGTCACTTAAAGTCTCAGAGCTTGAATTTTCAATTTTTCAACACTCGGAGCTTTAGAATGATCAGTTACGATGCCACGGTACAAAGAAGAAAGACGATGCATTCACAGCAGCAGAGAATCAGCCGGAGACATTGTTCCATTTTCTTCGTACAAAGTGTAAGAATAATAGATAGAAGCACAGTCGTGCGTTATCGTTGGTTGCTGGCGAAATCGTCTGTACACAGAGGAACGATATCGTCGCGTGTTCCATTCGCGCGAGCTTTTATCACCGCGAGGCTTTATCGTGACAGGGACGGCAAATCGTCGATCGAATATGCAGCGGGAACACCGAGGAAATTGACATCGACGTCCTCTGACCTCGTTTAGCTTGGAATCTGTCGGACGACGCCGATAAATTGCTACATGATCGCCACGATAAATAATCGAATCGTACGTCGGCCTGTCGTTTCCGCGAATCTGATGCGCGCCCCTCCGTCGTAATAACTTTCCGTTCTGATTAGTTTGACAATCGAGTCAGGAAAGAATTCCTTTCCAAGTCAGATTTATTTCGCCGCGATACGTTTCCGTCTTCCTGATTTCTTCGCTCGATCTTTCTCCACGTCAATCTGTCGCTTCTCTTGTAAAAACTCGATCAACTCGAGTTGAACGCGAAATTAGCCGAGTGATTCTTGATAACACTCTGCGTTTCCACTTTATTTTGTTATTACAGATAAGAGAAGAGTAGAGTAATTTTGATTTAAGCTTGTTTGACTTGTCGATTAATTTAATTGATTCTTGATTTTTTATCGATCGAAGTGACTTCAAAATTGAATTTCAATTTTCAATTGAACTTGATTCAATTGATTCTTTAATCGAACGATGATGAATGTTTTATTCTATAAAATACATAGTGTCGCGACGAAAAGTAGCACTTAATTTGTTATATTTTTTAAAAGTCAATTTGCTATTTATTCGTGTTATTTGCCTGCCAATAAATATCCGTCCTTCGAAACAAAAATATGGAAAGTGATCAAATAGATGTAGTCAATCGTTTCTCTCATTTCACGTGACGCACAAACATTCACATTTAGAGAAATCGTACATTAAAACTTTAATCGTTCAATTCTATCTGTTTTATCGTACAATATATATTTACCTAAGACAAATTTTTTAGACAGCAATAGACGAAATTATGTTCGATGCTTGGCAAGCCTCGATGGAATTTTATGATATTTATTTACGACGTAAGTATTTACGACGATCATTAAATCGCACTGACAAGTAAAAATTAGTATCTATTCTGTCCGAGGTTTATGCGCCATTCGATACGAATGCAAACGCATTTTATGGGCGCAAATGGATTTATGTACAAAGACAGAGTTGGATTACAGTTTAAGGAAAACTCTAGGCTCCAATAGATTGTCAATTTCAGGACTGCAGGTAAATTTTTGAAGCAGTAAGTGTTTTTCAATAAAATAAGAAAATATTCAATCTCTTTTACGAACACTTGCGATACACGTACAATACTTCTAGCAAACACAATAATTACACACGATACACCCAATTATCAAAAATGTAATTTCTCAAATTTATATCGATTTCTCAAGTTTCTTTATTGTTTTTAAATATTATTTGTCTATTACTCAACTGTTAATATTTTTACAAAAACATGAATATCTACACTTTCTTCGATAATTGAACGAGATCCCACAGTCGAATTTTCCCAAAGAAATTAAAAACGAAACACTCGTATCTAGTTTCAAATGTTGATCCGTCGTTTCAATTCCCCGCGAATTACAAAGTGACAAAACTTTGCTCGTTCGAGGAAATAGTCGAAAGACGATTCGTTCCGAGAAACGAGACGAAAAATAAAAAAAAAAAAAAATAAAAATAAAAAGAAAATCCGGTTTTAAGGTTTCCCCGCGATGTCTCGCCCCATCCGTGGCGTTTAATTTACTCATTTGAACGCCGAGCTAAATAATAAATCCCCGTGGCGTGCAACGTGCCTGGGCGCTCGCTGGCAAAAGCTGATTACCCTCCGCGATAATCCGCGAGAGCAGCTCCGTTGCCACCTGCATCTCGTCTGCCTTCGTCACTTCCGACGAGACACCCTTCTATAGGGGTTAACGAGGTCGGCCGCGAAACAACCCAGTCACCCTCGCCTCGCCTCGCCGCGCCTCGCCTTGCCTTCGTCGATCTCGTTTCCCCTTCCTCTGTCTTTCTTCTTCCTTTTCCTTTTTTCCCTTTCTTTCTTTCTTTTCTTTTTTTTTTTTTTTGGTTCCTTTTTTTCCGCCTCCGTGTGTCCCTCATGCATATTTAAATTGGCCGACCCGTGGAAATTTGTAGCCGGCTCGTCTCGTTACAACGTGACTCTCGTATCCGTCGAATCGCCTCTCGATTGGACAAGGGCCGCGAACACCGGTTTTCGTCCCAACGATCCCTGTTTCCTCGATCGTCCATTGATTTCAATTAACGTCCCGATAACGATCGGCTTCGGCCATCGGTTTTGCGAAATTTTCGTTTCACTTGCCGCTGGTCATTGCCGGCGTGTTTCTGGATTAAACGTGTTTTCGGAGCGTGTTGTTGGAGTTCGAAAGGAAATTTGGCAATCCTTATTTCATTCAATCCGATTTTAAAGTGACCGATTGCATCATATTTCATTTGTCATTTTCAAAGCAATTGATTATATTTCGATTGTATTACAGTTTTTCTCGTGCGATCAAAATAGTTTGTGTAATACACATCAAAATATTATATAATCAAAAAAGATTATATCACAGTTTTGTTCATCTAATGTACCAGATGATGTCCAAAAGTGGCCTCTAAGTTTACGCTCGAAAACTACGAACACGTCGATTCATCCAACAGATAATTATCTCATTCGCTTTTCACGCTACTGGGATTTTTAATTAATTATGTCAAAGTTTCAGTTGCAACATTTCTTGCTTCTTAAAGACACGCGTCGCAAGGAAATTTCTTTCGCGCGAAGAGTGTGACAAACAATGCACAAATCCCAAATTGAAATTCAAAGTCTAATCCTGTACTTTCCTTGAAACATTTTTCATCTCTCAATGTATGTGTGTACGCGTGACAGTAGAAACCAGATAATTCATCTCAATTCTCTCCTCTACCTCAACATCGATTTTTTTTTCAACTTTCGTTCGTTCTACTTCCTCGAGGTCGTCGGATGTGCTTGGCAAACTGTCTGATACAAGAAGTATGATCCGGAAGTTAAATTTCATTTCCCGCGGATTTGATTGATCCTCGCTGATTGTTAGCTTTCGGAAATTCAGTCGCTTTCGGCTGCACTTTCACGGTTGGCACGCCTGGGAATCGCGTCACGACAAACTTCGTTAAGAAACGCTACTACGCTCTCTTGTCCTGCTTTCCCGATCAAATCACTCGCTCGTTCCAAGAGTTTTTATCCGTCGTTCTTTGGAACGTTAATGCAACTGTTATTAGCAGAGAGGACGACAACACGAAGATTTCTGGGACAGAGAGCGAGAGTAAATGAATTCAATCGTATGAGATTTAATTTAAAATTTTGAGAATCTTCTCGCATCTTTGGAACGTTGTAACGACACATTAATAATAGTGATATAGACAATATATTATTCAGTGTGTATTAGTCCAACAAGTGAAATGTTAATTAAATACGAATGCAATTGAAAATTGAATGAAATGCAACTGAACTGTCGATATCTGGCAACAAAATTATAATCATATCTCGTTGAAAATTTCATATAATCGTTAGTAGAATACATCAATGTTGGATGCGTTTCTTGAAATAACTCACGACTTAACGGATTGAAAAATAGAAACGTCTTCTTAAAAGAAAAAAAAAAAAAAGGAAAAGATCGGTTGAAACGATCCCGGTGTTTGTCTAATAATTTCCTTTATCCGTTGGATTCTGTCTGCCAACTTCCGGTCAACAAAATGAAGGATTCTGTTTGTAAGGCCGACGTTCTCGACAACTCTGAAATCCTTACGACGTTCGTTTACGATCCCTCCTTGCGTTTGCTCGATGCTTCCGCACTTTCTCCCCCGCTTTACCGACGAATAATTTATCTTCGTTGGCAAATGTCTGATTCAGAAAACGCGCAACTTTGAAACGCGCCACGAAATCCCACATCGGCGGGCTGCTTCGTTTGCCGAGGAAGAAAATACCAGGCCCTTTTCATTGGTCTTTCACTTTATCAGCGATTCTCTTCCTCCGAAACGTTTCGAATGGTATATTTTCATTACGGTTTTCCATATACGTGCAGCTGAATGAGACAATTTACTATTCAACGTTGTTTTGGATTCGCAGTGACGGATAGTACCTCGTTAATTCGTGATTAATCTATATATTTCAGCACGCAACGAAGAGATTTCAATCTTTGGAAGATTGAATGCAAGACCGAAACTTCGCCAGAAACAAGCTATAAACACACGAAGATAAAAGGAAACGAGGAAAAAGAAGAAAAAGAAGAAGAAGAAGAAGAAGAAGAAGAAGAAGAAGAGAGACACTTAGATCTGAAAGTTGTCCAGTTTCGAAAGCTTCTCTCGGTGGGCCTCGAAACTTGAAGAGGCAACCTCTTTGCACGAAATCCGACCGTCCCAAGGTCCACGTGTTCGACTCTTGTCCGTCGTCTTGAACTCGAAATTTCACCCATCGCGGAAACACTAAACCACAAGTGCGGAAAAATACAGAAAAAAAAAAAAAAAAAAAAAAGGTACGTTTCAACTTTTACAAACATTTTTATAATTTCAATCCTAAATTCTTAATTCTTTCATAAATGTTTTAACTATCAAAAGCGTTTCTACAGAATTTTGTATCGTCTATTGTGCTAATAAAAGTTTTAAATGAACGTTTTCACGTTTAGGAACAAACGTGAAATATAAATGAGCGCGAAGGATATTCCATCTCAGAATTTTAATGGTCGAAACGATAAATCTCGAAATTAAATGTTTGAAATTATAAAATACACAATGATCGTACTTGGACTTCGATAGAAATTAATAATTATTCGGAAGCAGAGACACATTTTATTGCAAAATATTGTTGACACAATTGAATTAATATTAACGAAATTTTACAAGCCACAAATTCTATGTTGTTAATGCCATCTAAAATTTATGTTTAACAAATTTCCTAATAAAGAAAATTAAATTTTACAAACAAAGTTTACACATTCCCAATTAATAAAAACAAAAGTCTTGCAGCACGTAACTCGCCTCGATTTATTAATTGAATAATAATAAATTTAATGATAAATATTATTAAATTTAATAGTTGTACAGCGGAACGGTATGAAATACGTAACCATACCGTTGGAACAGAAGAATGAATAAATTCCCACTCTCAACGGATCTCCATATGAAAAAAACCGCTCGACAAGAACCTACTTTCCGCTCGAGGTGCAAAATTTTCCGCTCCATCAAAAGAGAAAGAACGTCCCGTGTTTCAAAGTGAAAAGATCGTCGCGCAGCCAGCCAACCGTCCGGCAACAGATCATACGTGACTGCGGCACGCGTGACCGAGCGTGTTCACGCCTGTGAAGCGGAGAAACGCTTCTCGCGCGCGTCCGCATCATCGCGTCTATGCATTTACGCGAGGATAGGCAGTCGAAGCGAGTCGGACGACGTGTGAGGTTTTTCACGCGGTTCACCCGGACGACTCCGGGCGAGGTTTAAGTGGGTGTCCACGAGATAAGCGGCCACGACTGGCATAACAGCTCGATAAACTCTCGTGTTTATTGGATCGTCCCTGCCAGGCCTTTCACTCTTTCTTCTTCGAGGCTTGTCCCGACGCTTTCGATCTCGTCTCTATCTTCCTCCGACTCGTTTTTTTCGTCGCTCCTCTCGCTTCCCCACCTTCGTTTCCCCGTTTCGTATTCTCCTCGCGTCCATCGCGTCATCCACTCTTTCTTTTTCTGCTTTTTTTCTGATTTTCCCTCGGTCAGGATAAGGTAAAGTTGCTTGGATCAGATAGACATTTGAATCGAAATACGTAGATACGTATAGTTTCTGTCTTTCACGATGAACTAGCTTTAAATCATTGAAAATCGTGAGAAAGTAGAGTCGCGTGATAGAAGTATATATTGCTAATATAACAATTGAAAATAGGATTACGAAACTGTAATTTCTGATCTTTCGTCAAGAAGAAAATTCCCCAAAAAATAATTCTCATAAATGTTTTGTAATTTAATATCTCGCGTGTTACTTTACGACAGCAATTTTCATTTTCTAGAAAGTATTATTTCTCATCGAATCCAAAGTACGCGATACCTACTTTACCTCTACGTATCTTCTCGTCGTTACGTTAAAGATAAAAGCAAACTTCACGGTCGAATTTCAAGATGTCAAAGCTCGCGCGAACTCAAACAATCTTACGTTACTAGACACCGTCGGGATTCCGCGGGTGTCGTCGGAACTAGAAGAAGAGACTCGTTTGCACGGGCATTGGGCGGATTGTCGCGCAAAATTTTGTGAATATTTCCTTGGGAAATTGGCAAACGCCGGGGCGGGACCCGGCTGGCGGAAAACGGAGCGACACACTCGAACGTGGAACGTTCGAAGTCCTGGTTTCCAAGTCGGGTGTTTACTCTCGCCGAGGCGAGGATAAATTGTTCGTCGTGTCGAATGAATATTTGACAATTAATAATGCGTCCCCTGGGCGACGAATATGGAAACGAACGTCGCTGGGAAGCAGCCGGCGAAATAAAATAAACGAACCGTCCCGATCCCCGCGATTTTTCACCATTTTTAAATCGTTCCGTCATCGCGCGCAGCTCCCCGGGGGAAAAAAATGATCGGGGAATTTCTCCGTGCTCATCGGTGCCAAATTATTCACATCGAATCTTTCGACGAAAACGAAAGAAAGAAAGAAAAAAAAAAAAAAACTATGTGGATGCACGTCGTTGTAAAATATTCAAATTAACATCCACATGGAACAGCAGGTTGGTTGATTATACAGGATGCGACAGAGGAACGAGAAATTTTTGGAATGCACTCACTTTCAGAAGATTTAATTGACGATTAAAGAGGAATTAAATTGTCGGTTCAATGAATTTAATTAGCCACTTTTTTTTGTAAAAAACTACGTCATCAAGATGGGCATACATTTTCTGCCCAGTGACAGCTCTGGCTGGAGTAGAGTTCTTACACTTGTTTGAAAATTCTCAGCTACGAAGAAATGAATAACGAATTACTTTCATTTTAATATTAATCAATGCTCAAATGTTCTCCATTCCTCTGTGACATTATGTATATATGAAAAAAAAAAAAAAAAAAAACGGGGGCGCAAAAGCGAAAAAAGCTTTGTGATCGAGGCAGAACGTAATCGATGAAAAATCGCGACGACAGTTGACGCTGGCCGTTTCTACTGCAAAGCGCAAATTGGAGCTTCTCGTCCCCGTAGCTTTGATTGGATTTGCCATGCTACGCCCACTTTATGAACGCGTATTAGCATTCACGGTCGAGCGGCGTGCCCAGCGCCTATTACTATCGTAAATCGGTCGTAACAACGCTTCGGTTCGGCGACGCGATTATTCTCCCTCCCCGGGACTGGAATACAGATCGGCCTGTCTCTTTCGATTTGCCGCGAGACAGTCGCGGACCCGCGACGAATCTCAATTCGCCGGCGGCGAATTCCCGTTAAGTGGCGTCTCTGCCGCGAGTCTGACCTGGAAATTCCACTGTAAAGAACGACGAGCCCGATCGGTTGCCAACTCCGCGGACCTATGATTGTTTTCCAGCGGTAAACGCAACGGGTTCATGATGATCAGCAACGTCAGAATGACGTCGTAACGGACAATGGACAATGTTGCAGTTTGCAATGCCGGTTTGTTGGCGAATCGGGGTTGCTGGGTCTCGTGGTCGAAGATATTTCATTCCCCTTTTGTGCGCCGTGGACGTGAAAGAATTGCATATTCGAAGCGGTTTCGAAGATTGCTATCTTTTCGAGTGAATGTATGGTTGCTGTTTCTTCTTGCGGAATTCTACGGTAGGTGAATTAGTCCATCCTTTCGTGGAGAAATGCGAATTTTTCGCAGTTTACGTGTCACGCGGAACATCCGTGATCGGTATCTCCAACGCGATTGTACGATTGTTCGTCAAATTAAAATCGTTTGAGTTTTGATGAAACTTTCTTCGATTCCCAATACGAATCGCTTATCGTTCAAAATTTTTTCAAATTTAAACTGAACGATTTCATTCCTCGAGCGAAGAACTACAGAAAAAAAACTACAGAAAACTGATGTTACAAGCACCGTTTTTTGAAGTTTAAACACGCTGTTGCCACGAGAATTGAATATCAATCGTATTCTTACCCGAATGAAACGAAGAAACTGATTAAATGTTTCCGCAGTTGATCAACACTCACAGATACAAATACACCAAATTAGAATCAACGTGTAATACACACAAGGCACGTAGGACGCCTGCGTAAAAATCTTTCTCGAAGCGAATCCCCAGCGATCGTAAATACGAAATCTCTAACTAGCGTTCCAGGCGATCTGGCTGCGAATGATGCTAAAATTGCCCGGTGTCCAGCATGGATGCACACGGCGGAGCGTAGCCTGCTGGCTCTTTGTCCCGCCGCGCGCCCGCTGACGGTTACATTCGTCTTCGAGGATGCGTGGACGCGCGGCTGCGTCGAACTGGCCGTGTTGTCGCGGCCTCGGGAGGAACGTGTCGCGAGATCAGATTATCAGGGCCATTGTTTATGCTTTATACGCCCCTTAAGCGCGTGCACGAACGAGCACCGCGTGGCTTTAAATTTTCAGGATGTACACGCGTGCATAGACACATACACACCGTCGCTTCTCTTCGTCTTCGATGAGCCTCCTGCGATGCAACAGCGCAACCGCCAGTCTCGCGCTGACCTGTCCGAGGAATTCGAGACGTCTTTATGTCGAAGTTGGAAACGCCGACGTGATTTAGAACTCACCGTGGCCGTCTCCCGCGCTTACCACCAGCTGTTTTGCGCACCGGTACGCGCAAAACCTCCGTCTCTCCCCCGCGTTGTAGTTTCTCTACAACCATCGTCGCTTGTTCCATCTCTGAATGTTCTTGCGTTCGCTCTGTGACGATGGTACGTAGTTTCAGCGCAGTGGAAATCTTCTTACGCTAGTTAGTTAGGTTTCAGATTCTATTTGAAACGCGTATGTCTTTTCAAATGTACCGACCGAGAGAAATTCATATTTTTACAGCTGGAGATAAAGGATCGGAGCTTCACTCCGGCTTGCTAATATCAGTCGGTTTGATTTCACGACCCGATCGTGACGACTGATATTTTCTAGAGATTCACGTAGCTTTGAAACATTTTTTTCAATGTGGCAGGAAAGTGTCCTACTCCGGAGTATGAGTATCCCCGCTCCACATTCTGGCTATCGGAAACGCGTCCAGCTTTCCCTCATTTTCAGCACCGTTCTCGAAAACAGGCTTCGCCCGAAACTCTCCTCGAGCTCCACAGATTATTCGGTGGACCGGGATTTTACGATTATGGAAGGGAATAAAGATTTCCGTGACTCACTGCAAAGTGTCAGTAAAAGAAACGCGTCGACAGAGATTCTTTTTCGAACCGCTAGTTTACTCCGAGATTCTTTCGATTCTCGGAGCAACCGATTGCCCGTTAGACCACGGCCTGGCGACACCGCGAATCGCAGAGGAACGGGAAAATCCAACGAAAGAAGGCCACACGCCCGCTCGTAAAGCTAATACTCCTCTTTCAATATATACCACGGTTATTCACCACTTTTCTCCCTCTCTCTCTCTCTCTCTCTCACCCCCGTAATCTCCCGGTAAAACGCTGTAAATCCTTATCGTCACTTTCGACATCGCCCGTCCCCACTATTCTCACGGGCCACGGTTGCACCGAACCACCTTCGTATTATCTTTACTTCGCGGCTCGGAATGCGACGCGTATCGTTCGTGGTTTAACCCTTTCAAGCAGCAACAGATAAACGTGTCGCTGGACACCTTTTGTAAAATCGAACGATTCCGGCACCGCGTCATATCTGTTTTGGATGTATAAAAAACGCGCCGTCTCGCTTATCTCCGTACGTCTTCTCGCTCTCTCTCTCTCTCTTTCTCTCTTCTCCTTCTACTTTCTCTTTCCCTTCGCTTCTCTTTTTTCTTTTTCTTCTTCTCCTTTTTTTTTTTTATTTTTTAATACCTCGAGAGAGGTATACGCGCTACACGCTATCGCACGCCTCTTTACACGGCGTGCTGTGATTCGAGGCGTGAAGGAAAGGCGTTCGAAGGATCGACGTACCGGGGAACCCGTTTCGTCCCCGCGCGCAGGATGATCGATCGATCGTGCGCGCTTTCGCGGCGCTCGCATTCCCCTAGGCACGATTACCTGGATATGCTCGTGCAAAACGTGTCTCGAGATAAGCTTCCACTTTAGATATCCGACGATGCTCGAGCCGTTCGAACCGTTTCATATTTTCGTGAAAAGGAGCCGAGCGTTGGTGTGTGTGTGTGTGCAAGTACTTCGAAGTGTGGCAACGTTCGATACGGTTCGGAACGCGGCGATGAAGAGGGAAGAACGAAATATTTGTTTCGCTCTTTTGCTTCCCTTTCACTTCTCTTGTTGAGCAACCGGCAAATTGGTAGAGAGATCTACCGTGTTATTTACTTATCTACGATATCGATATCCTTGTCACTGATTGAAAAATACAAGTACCGTCGGAATATCAAATTAGACTCGGATAATAAATGCCCAGATAGCTGGCGTAGGTTGTTTAATTGCTGAGCACACAGCAGGGTACCGCGGTGCGTGAAAAGCGGATAAACAATTCTTAAATCGTGTTCTAACAATCTGATTCCTTTGAACTGCGAACAATGAGAACAATTTATAACAAAATTTCACGTATTTCACGTTGTTCGAATATCGGGCGATCGTTTTCCAGAAGTGTCTACGTTTATATGTAATTTCTATCTTTATTTGTACATCTCACGCAATAATCAATTATACATTAATGTAATTATAATTTATTATTGCAATTACAATTAATTATACATCACAAATATTGATGTGAACATCCTCCCCCTGTATTAACAACTATTATATCGACCTGAATGCTATAAATATCCATGGTACGCTAAACATAACATAACACATTCAAAACACTTAAACTTTTTCAGACATCACAAATAAAATAAAATACATGTACTATCTGCTTGAAAGGATCAAATGGATCTGCGAATTGCTGTTGTGCATTATTATTTCCAACGACGCGAATACAGGAAACCACGAGGAGTGTGGATCATTCATTTCAAACATTCACGCGAAGATTTCCTCCGTATTAATAAATGCTATTTCCACCTAAATATGTATTAAAAATATCTAATGACTAAAAATGCAAGGAAGTGCATGTACCAAAAACGTTACGAACTCTCGAGATATCACAAAGATGAAACAACAACAATATATGAAAAATACTACATCCGAAAGGATCGAATGGATCTCTGCGAATCTCCGCGGCGCGTTATCACTTTCGACGATGCAAATACGATGCAACCGCGAGAAGCGTTTCTCGGATTATCTTCGAAGACGACGCTCTTAAAACTGCATTGTGTTTCATCGATCCCTATTCGATTTCATGGTTTGCAGAACTCGCTCCCAGGATAAGATCGTCACGGAACCGGCATTACTGCACCACACTATGGGAAAATTTCTCGCTCTCTTATCCTGAATATTCCTGACGCTCGTGTGATTAAGATATCGTCGCACCACGCACTTCGTGAAATCCCGATATAAATGCGGAATGGGCCCGGTCCATTTCCAATCCAATCAAAATGTACGACACTGTAACGCCGTAACGGTTCCTTATGTCCCGTGAATGTCACGCGAGATTATTACCGTCGTTCGCAACTTATTGTCCCCGCTACGGGGAGCTAGGCTTGGCAAATATTTCCCCGAACGTTTTATCTTTCTGTTCCTTTTTTCTTTTCTTTTCTTTTTTTTTTTTTTTTTTTTTTTGGGCGCGTGTTTTTTTTTTTTTTTATTTTTTTGCGACGTACGTTATATTTTGCTTTGAATTCTTGAACGTTACATGTACCACCAACCACGAGGGTTTACATAAGTTTGTAAATTTTGATAAATCTTTCAAATATCCGAAACACTTTATTTCCTGTATGAAATATTTGAAATTTAACTGATATATGTGTGTGTGTGTGCGTGTGTGAGTATATATATGTTGACTTCTGTGAAACGTTCTCGTATTCACTAAACTTTAATTCTTTTATTAATTAAGGTAGATACTATGGAGCTACGTAAAGATGCAAATTACTTTTTCTCGTCTCTCGAGGAGGAGCGTGTAAAACAGTGTAACGGAGTAGATCGCGCCATCAAAGGACAAAGTCTACCCAGATACCTAATTCATCAGGGTAGACTTTGTCAAACCTAATTGCTTCCCGTGAGAGAGTAGACGATTTTTCCTCTTGCAGCTCGAAGGTACAACGAGACCCAAGAGAAGAACAAAGCCGCAACGAAAGGTCTCCGCCAACCTATTCTCGATCGTCCTCGTCGCAGACTAGAAAAACTAAAACACATCGCCGGGAATGATTGAAAACACGAGCCGCGTGTAACCGCATTCGAGCCGAGTGTTGATTGAAGACTGGGGGAAGGCGATCAAAACGATTTTCGCCAGAGGTTATTTGTCGCGGATCCACTGATTCTGATTGTTTCGTTGTTCGACGACGATAGCCATTTCGTTCGTTCCTGTCCCCTTTGCTACAATGTAAACTTCGTTCGACCTTCGTAAAAGTTCGTTTCCTCACCGCCACTCGCCGGAGTTTCATCGGCGAGTTCCTTGGTCGAGAACGAAGTTTCCTGGTCGAGCCAGGATCGATCCCACACTGGCCGGTACCGCTTGCTTTCTACCGATTAATATGCGGCAACCTCGGTCGGAAACGATTTAAAGGCGTTCACTCGGCCCGCGCTTGTCGCGATACCATAGCTGTCACCGTTACTCGCTCTAATGGCCGCAGATAATTGGTTACAACTGGCCTCAGCGTACGACTCATTGATCCGTGTTATCCCGAGCGCGTGGAACCCGCGTACACGCGAGTTTCTCTGCTGCGTTGTTCGCAGCTTTCGAAAGATCGGCCTGTTTTCTCCTCTGTTAAAATCGTCCGCCAAAGCGGACGCAATTAGCAGCCGCCTCTTCGCGGGACCGTCTCTCTCTCTTTCATCCCTACGATAGAAAGTTCGATAAATTGCGATTAGTCAGTACGAGACGATCAAATTGACAACTCAAATCGAACCTCTACAGATCGAGTTGTGGCCAGATTTTTCGAACGTAGATCCGGATTTCTGACGATAACAGGGAGACTCAGTTTATATTGCGGACCAAGCCACGAATAACAGCTAGACGACAATAGTGTATCGTGCGCGTGACCGGAAAATATCCGCCAGATAATCACTTTAATCGAAATCTCGAGTTTTCTGTCACGCCGAGAGAGGGTTTCCGTTGTACATCCTGTTATTTCGAATATGCAGAATCGTTTAACGACTCACAGTCAGTTGTATCGCAATCGGGACAAAGTGTCCAATAAAACAATGTCAAGTTACGTTTTCAACTTTCAATCGTGGTTACGTTATATTATAAAATGATATATTTTATCATGGACTTGTTTGTATTTTGTGTTCTACCGATTTGTTCGATCATGTCGCAAGACAAGCAATTCACACGTTAGAAGATTACCGATTCATCTCATTACCTGCGACTTTTCGTTCACGGCGATTCACCTTGAAATATACATAAGTAGAAATTCACTCATCGAAAGTTCATCTATTACACTAAGTGAAACCTCATTCGAATAAATGAGATTCCACCGCAGCTTCGAACCGGCTCTCCAAAGATTCATCTACCACGTTCAAACCGCGCGAGCTCGTTTAATCAGATATCACCTACGATTTCAAAGATCGATCAAGTAGTTGGAGTTGGCGCAAACGGTGATCCCGCAGCTCTCGTATTCGGGATTACAGGCACCAGTAGTGACCGACAACTATTTCTCAAAAAGAGTAAACCCCGCCGGTTTAATTAAACCGATGTCCACGCAACATCGTTGCACGTAACCGGTCACGCTCGGTCACCCTGATCCCCTTCCACCCGCCAACTTCCCGATAGCGTGCGTTTCCGTCCGTCATCCGGTCACGGAGTTCCCACCGGGAGAGACCTATCGAGAACTGGATCTGTCGCGCGCGGTCACGGTCGCACATTTCTCGGGTGATCGCAGCCCGATGGTTAACGGAACGCCTAAGATTTCTCCGGTTGTTGTCTCGGTGTTCGGTTTCGTGGAGGTTCTCTCTCCTCCTCGACCATTCTCGGGGCATTCTCTCGCGCGCACCGACCGATCGTTGCTCGAGCAATCGCGCTCGTCTCTTCCGCTTCTCCCGCGGCCGATATATATCCACCCCGGTCGGCGGCTACCGGCAGCTCGAAGCATTCCGATCAACGAAGAGAAAAATACTGTGGGCCGCAGACCACAGAACGGTAGCCCATTCACACGGTCTTCTCCCGCTGTCGGCCGCTTCGGTTTCGTGCGCCGCGTACACACCAGTCTCGGCTCCAACAGGTGAACGTGCGCGCGTATACCTGCGGGGAGGACCTACTGCACGCCTCGGCCGTCACGTACGTGTACGTGCACGAGGGCCGAACCAACCCTCGTCTCGTCTCGCCACGTCTCGCCTCGCCGTGCAGTTCGCACAATGAACCCGCGACTCGCGTCCGATATAATGCATCTCGTCTACGGGAACGCGAAACAACGATTCACCGAGCCGCGGAATTGCAGCCTCTGATGGATTCCAGGAATCGGGCCCGAAAAGGCGAGAGAAGGATGCCGCGAAAGGGATACGGAATATCGAAGATTTCCGATTTGGGAAGACGGTAGCGTAAGATGAAAGTCCAGGGAGAAGCGGTTTGCTCGTGAATATTGAAAGAGAGAGAGAGAGAGAGAGAGAGAGAGAGAGGAGGGGAAGGGGGTTTAAAATATACCGTCTTGGAAGGTTCTGCGCAACATGTTGATGAGGCGAGCTTGATTCATAGTGGTTGAACGTAAAGAGATTCATAGGACGTAGAGAGAATGGTTCGAAATTTTGTGACTTGAATATATTTGAAAATTGGAGAATCCTCCGTTATGCGAGAGAGTAAAGCTTGGAAATTTCAATATTTAGTAAAGCTTCGAAAATATAACAAGTTTGAAATTAGAAGCTCGGAAGTGGTAAATCTAGCAAGTTCACACATTTGCTAACGCGAAATTTGGAAAATTGACTGGTAAAAAATTTAAGCAATGCGCCAGGTGTAAAGTTTCAAACGCAATTTGAACGTTTGGATACGTGAAAAAGTAACGAAACAATGCGTACGTACTTGAGAGTCCGAAGTTAGAAATTCAAAACATTTGAAAACTCGAGTGCGTCTCAACGTTTTGAAATTGAAAGTCCGTGGGCACGTGAATTTGAAATTCAAGCGCGTGGAGAGGGTCGATGCCTTCCCATTCGGCGCCAAGTTGAAAAACCCCCGAGTGCGGCGGGAGTAACTTATCCTATTCCCGAGGCTGTAATGTACAATTTAGTGGACTATCCTTTAGATACTTGCCACGTATACACTTACAGGATATGATATTTTATTACAGTACCGAGTGACCCACTTTATCCCGCCGTCTTATAAAACACAGCTTCGCAGTATTTATAGCCCTAATGAAAACGCTGGCCTCCGTTCTCGTAATAAATTATGTACAGATATTAAGGGGACTTGGAAAATAGAAGTTAGAACGACCGATGCTGGCCCGAAGGAACGTTTAATAAATTCTTCTGAATCTCCGGTAATTGCTTCCGGTTCCTCGGAGACTCGGCCTTGAACCCTCCGTACGCCTGACTTTAATTAAGGAACTAGGTATCTCGCTCGGTGTCGTTACTCGGAGAAAAGAAAGAAAAAAAAAAAAAAAAAAGAAAAAACAGAGAACAAGCGTGTCACGAAAAGTTTCGTCGTTTTTACGAGAGTCACGTTACGATGATTGACGATGATCGATGAGGGTACTAGAGACCGTGGACACTTTTACGCGTTCTTGTTCTCGAAAACACGCGGATACATCGTCGTCTATCTAGTTCAACAATGTCCCTCCCACTTTGAATCTATTTGAGATCGCTGTCTCGTTCGATTCGACTGGCATTCCTTTAAACTGACGACCAGGCTGCGGATCATTGCGCGATTTCGTGTATATTTATAAATGGGGTTCAAGTAGAAATTTTCTCGTTGAACGTTGTAATAATTTTGTTTAATACATCTTTACAATTTTCTCGAAATTCTCGGTACAGCAATGGCTCCAAATTATAATGTTTAGCGATATCGTAGCTTTCACGCATCGATTGCCGAACCAAACTGCTTCGAGCTACGCTGGAGGGATCTACGCAGTGACCGGTGACGAAGATTAAAGATCCACGAGGAAACGCAGGCGGATCGATCCGAGCTTCGAAAGCAATGCAGCGTAGATATTTTACGCGGTGGAAAAAGGCTATAATGGACGGAGCCGAGGCTCGCAGCATTCGCAACAACGCCGGTGAATTCTGCGCTTGTCCAAAGACAAATGTTCAAGGGCAGCCGGCCGTGATAAAAGGATACCAAAACGATAAATCATACTCTCGGCAGCGGTCTCGGCTGGATAGAGGAGCGAATTCCTCGCCGGGCATTAGTCATATTGAAAGTGTTAAACGATCGACGCCTCCGAAAACAATATCCCCTCTGATAGACGATAAAGATGAAAAAACGGCTTGATAACGCGAGCAACGAGGATCGATGGGCTCGCCTTCGAACGCTTAATGAACTCGCCGCGGCCCAGACTCTCTATCCAAATCGGTTTTCGTCGAATATCCATTTGGCAAACGACAGGCCTTTTATGGGGACAAAAGGAAATATTTTAACAGCGGAGTCGTTAATCTTCGGTGAAACGTTAGAAACGCTGTGTAAATCGTAATGTACAATTAGGTTATTATTTCTGTTCGTTCGAGATTGAGGAATGTAATTATTTTATCGCAGCGATACTGTGGATTTTTCTTTATATCAGTATTTAATCAATTGTCTGTGCATGTCTGTGTAGTTAATGTACGCGGTGGTTCTGAATGAATTTTTAATATGGCGAAATAAATTTTATTAGCCCAATAAGCAGGCTATCAAAATGATTTACGACCGATAGAGAATTCTGCTTCATTGCAAGTTGCTCGTGATCGTAAATTTTGTTTGAAAGAAATTAAAGAGATTTTTTAACGTTGATTCAAATGGCTAGCAACGTATAAAAGCACAAAGTATTTCTTCTCGTTGTCTCAATTATCGGTCAGGTTACTTCGTATGCGTCGCGCAAAAATCTCCTCGCGTTCGAAAATCGGCCTGTCAATTAATCATCCGGGCAACGATCTGTCTCGTTGAAAATTAAGTACCAAACTGAATTATCTAACAAGTTAGTCGAAAAGACGGTCGTTCAACTGTCTGTAAAATCTAATCAATATCTTTCTCTTATCTGATCGAAAATGCTAATGTGACCGGTTAACCAGTCCGGTCTCACAATGGACGCGCTTTTTTCAGCCACTTGCCACAGCGAAAAAAGGAGAGAGAGAGAGAGAGAGGAACGAAAATAAAGATACTCACTTGTCGATGAATGAAGGAAGAAACGCAACGTGCCCAAATGCGAAACAACTCTGGGGGAAGGTTCAATCCCAATTAGTCTTTAACTGTTTGATCTGATCAGCTCGCCACGTTTCTACGGGGGCAGGTAATCAGCCCCGGAGCTAGCACTCTCCTTGCTCTCAAGGACCTATCCGTTATAAGTACATCGGCCCCGTTCCGTTTAAGGAAGATTCTTAATAACGATCTACCTTGCCGTCACGTTCACGCCCCGAGTGATCGTTCGATCGAATCAATCGGCTCGTTCACACCGCATCCACGCGATTATTGGTCTCTATCGTGTCTCGCTTCGTCCGTGAACTTGTCATCACCTGGCGGATCGCGTAGAACCTTCCTTCGGGACGTCGAAGGAACGAATTGCGGCGAGTTTTCTCAGCACATTCAGCCGCCGCAACGAAACGTAATGACGCTGTAAATATCCGTCAGTTTGGTTGGCAAGGTGTTCCGCGTCCGCGCGGAAACCAACGCGGATCTACAAATCATCGCGGCGAAAGAAATTGCGGGATATTACCGCCAGTCGTTTCTAAATCGCGATCAATTACCCAGGGCCGCAGTACGTGGGCGTTCGGCTTTCAGCGAATTAAAATTCCGCGGGCCACGATAGCGCGGGCTCGGGCTGTAATCTCACGTCGGAGGGAACTATTAGCGAGGACGGACGTAGAGAAGAGGTCGCCGGAAGTTCTCCACGGCTGTATGTGTGTGTGTGTGTGTGTGTGTGTGTGTGTGTGTATGTCCATCTGGAGTTAATTATATATTCATACCGCGCGAGTTCCGTGTACGATTCCGTTGGAGAATCAGAGGAAGAATAGAAGCGAAGGAGGTAAGCTTGGAAATTTGTGAAAGTTTGTTTAAAGCAAACCTGTGTTCCAGGGAGAATGTTGAAGAGTTGCGTAGCACAAGTATAATGACCGAGGGGGACTTTGTCTTACTCGTTCTTTCTAGCTTCTGTTCTCTGCGAGTATCTTCTTCGATATTTTTATTCGAATTTGAAATTGAGACTTGGTATTCTTCGATATTATTTTTTATAATTGCGAGAATAAAATTGATGAATATATAACTCAGTTACAACTGGGTCAAGATCCAAGAGATCGGATGATCAACAATAATCGAAGATCAACTCGACTAACTCGTAACCAACGAAATCAATAAATCAATAAATCTATAAAGTTGATCGTAAAAAGCATCTGCTAAAAAGCAGATGTTATAAAAGAGAAAGAAAGTACCACGTCCGTTGCTATCTATTATCGTTTAAAGAGGTGCTAATGTATCCTTGAACTTGTCGACACCCACGGTTAGTCTCGTTAGATCGTCAAGTCCTACGGTTTTGCACGGCGGAACAATGCGAAATCTTCACACCTTCGGCCCCCCGTTGCGAGTCTACGATCCCGTAACGAACCAATAAACATCGTACGGATCTCTGTGGTTTTCGCCGTTAACGACACTAAACCAGGAAGTAGCGAGGCGGATACCTTCCAGGATTGGATCGTGATCGGTTAATTCTCGTCCCGCTTGACGTTCCCTCAATCGTCTCAGCCGGCGATATCCACTTGGCTCTCTAGTACTTTGTTGAAACGATCAGGTTCAGACGCGAAACAAGCGTGCCGCTATCAGTTACCCAGGCGTTGTGAAACAATTTCGCGAATGGTTCTTTGCTTGTTCTGCGATCACTGTAATTATTTCGTTGCTCGTTAGAGCATAATAGTCAACGAGAGAGAGAGAGAGAAAGAGCGTAATCGATGAATGGTTTGATCTTTGATCGATCGACGGATACACCTTCGCTCGAAAGACTTAGGTCTAGTACTACGTTCGTTTCAAAATTGGAGAGATGGAATAATACTTTGTGCAAGTTAGTTAATTGCTTTAAATAATTGCATTATGAAATACTTGTGCAATGGAGAAATTACTTATGGATACTTATTAAATTTTGACCGAATAATGATTATTGACGTCATTAGAATTAAATTGAGAATTAACTTAATTTTAGAATTTTTTTCTTTCCTCTTTTCTTCACTTTCTGATTTAGAATCTAATTCTTATAACGAAGAAATAGTAATCCAACATAAATTATTACAGTCGTTTACGATTCAGCGATACTGTTACGGGATTAAAAATAAAAAATGCCCTAAAACTTTTAAAAGGTATTATATAAGTTATAACGGTTTCTGTCTTCGTGGTGGTACCACAGTCAAAGTTTCCTTACGAACTCTGCGTTGGTACAACGCGACAACATTGATCGATGTTACTTTGCATACGAAATAAAAAAAAAAAAACAAAAAAAAAAAGAGAAAAGGAATAAAAATTCTAATTATGCAGATCGATTAGTTTCTTGTTGATTGCTTTAACCGCTCTGTCATCCTGTTCACTGTCTACTCTGCCTACTCCGTGTTGGCTTATGTTAAATACGAGGAACGTAGCCTTGAGCGGCCAATTAATTTCGCCCGCAGTTACAGTACAGCTAATTTCACCGTTTCGAGCGTGTAACGATGCACGCACAAGTAGCCAAACTTTTTCAAAGGGGACCACCATTCACGGACGAAATCGTTCTAAAGAGTTCCAATTAGGCGTTTCAACTTTTTCTCTCGCTGTTCGTGCGAATTCTCGCGTTTCAACCTTTTCATCTCGGTGCGCCGTTTGTTTCACGCTGCGCGCGGCCGTCGTGGAATTTTTGTGGATACCACCGATTCGAACAGGCAACCGTACCAACCCCGCGAAAGTGGTTCGCGTGTTTCGCAGCCGGATAAACGAGGTTTCGCGAACGAGCCCGCCGTGTATATTTATGAATGGAAATGTATCAGAGCGCGGAGAGTGGCTCCGGTTATTTTGGCCCGCGCGATTTCTTTTCTGCCTCCGATACACGCCCCTGTTCCTCCCGGTTTCTTTGTTTCTCTTTCGGGGATCGCGGGTAATTGGAGTGTCGGCCCTGCCGCCTGTAGATATTTTCACCCGCTTTGAACCTCTTTCATTGAGGACCAGGGCCAATGAGAATTGCAACTTTTTTCGGTCGCGTACCGGAGAAAAGGCGTTTACATTTCACGAATTCAATATCGGATTTTCTTTGTGTAGGCACACGGCTCGGAGGCGGGATAAAAGCTGCTACTAACGGAGCTTATATTGGCCGTCCGTTACGCGCGGCGAAATGCAATTAGAACGTGTAGGTGAGGTACAATAGACGTTTCCAAGTGTTACGTCAGGCAAAGTTAACACTGTCGAAGTTAATGCTATCGAAGAATTTTCTAAACTAGGTATATACGATAAACTAGATATATACCCACTCGCCAGGATTTTGTTGCGAGACGATGATAAAACTGTATCTAGATATTTATCATTTTTTAATTATTTTTTTAGTAATTTCTAAATTAATTCAATGCACGTCAGAATGTTTTCTTATTCTTGCAACGCCTCTTGCTCCATTTGACGCAAGTTTGAGGATATAACAAATATGATTCGACTTGAGAAGCAATCAGTGTTCATATTCATTAAAATATTAAAGAGTGTTTTCAAGCTGAACATCAAATATAAGTATGTATCTCTACGTCTAAAAACTTGTAGTTGTTGGGTCACAAAGACATAATTAATGATCTCGATGTATCCGCAAGCAGTTCTCAAATACGCTACACACGTGGAACAGTGAAAAGGAAGAAAGAAGGAATGAGAGAAAGAGAGAGATAAGACAGGATTAAAAAGTGTCCAGTGATCTTTATCCGCACGTCGTACGTTCTCCAAGAGACGCGTCCGGTCTGTTACGAGTGGCCCTCGACACGGGGCGCAAGCCTTGAATATATACACCCATAATTTTGGCAGTTTATAAGCCCCGTTTTCACGAATCGAATCCAAAAAAAAAAAATCTGCGACACGTCTATGTCTGAGGCTTATAGGAAATTTCGCCTCTGCAAGGATTTCGGTGATGATTCGCAACAAGGCGAGATTTTCCCGGGGACGACACGCGTGCACGACTTAACGTTTCATTAACCGTATATTAGCAAGAGTTGAGTCGTCGCGCATACGTCACGTAGATAACAGCGTCGGTGCCGCGGGAATGTACGACGAGCTTGGCAGATAAGGGACAAGGAGATACGGGACGGGTAAGTTACGACGTGTCCGCTGATGCGAAATGCGAAACGTGATAAAGATTGGAAGAGGAGGAGAGAGTGACAAAGAAGAGGGAAGAGTAGGGGAGGGTAGTACAAAAAAAGGAAGAGGAAGAGAGGGTGAGAAAAAGAAAGAAGAGAAAGAAAGGGTAATAAAGCAGAACGAGGCTTATAATAATTTTATATAGAATTAAATAGTATTGCACCGATCTCAAAATACGAAATAAAGTCAAAGTATTCTGAGAGTTTAACTCTGGCCAGTTGAGAGAGAGTTAAAGGAAATCCCACCTTAATTCACGATGGTAACTCTGCAATCTACGGCAGATCGGACCGATCTCTCTCTCTCTCTCTCTCTCTCTCTCTCTGATAGCCGAAGCACCCGGCTACTCGCTAGTGTCGCGACTTTGATAATTAACGGTGGAATTACACGTTGATGCGTTTAGATGGCCGTGGAATCCGCGACCACTGCACGCGGGCGTTGGAGGAATGCTGCCGAGCTCCTTGGTCCGATTAGAAACTATGTTCTACTCTATTCTAACGTACGGGCACAGAGGAGCCCCGGTGTACCGTAGATGCACTTGTTATTGAATTGTCCGTGGTGCACGTAGGATTAGTCGAGCTACACTGAGATCTGGTTTCGATCCCTTAATGACTTTCGAGTCCTTGAAGGAGTGGCAGGGTATGTCACGCCGATGGAATAAACTTGGTAGATAAGAGATAGAGAGGAGGGGGGGGGGGGATATTTTTTAAGAAGAACGCGAGCCTGGCCTGCGCGGTTAAGAGAGAATGGGCTGGAATAAATGGTGTTTATATGCATAATGTGCTTGATGTCGGACGATGCGTGAAGTGGATATTAAGCGGACCTTAGTATTCTAACCGATACGTATCTGGAGCCAGATCCTAGTGGGCAGCAGAGAAACGTGAGTTGCGAAGAGGCATTTAACTGAAATTAGCATTCACGCCGGGGAAATAATTACGAAATCGAGGGCGTTGCTGTCATTCGAACTGATACTGCTGTCTCAAAATTCTAATAGAAATTCCAATATTAATACTAGCAGCATTCTAACAGAAATTGCACGTATCCCAGCACAACGCGTGCTTCGTCTTTGATTTAAAATAAATTCTGTATTTCAAATCAACGCGCCGCGTTAATTTTTTACATCATTACCTCCGAGGAAAGAGAAAACCTAAAGTTTAAAGGAAAGACCGAATTTTCTCCAATATCGTGAAATCTTTTCACGCGCCGATCCTCAGAATTTCCCGATACGAGCTGTTTCGCTCGTCGGATCGATAATCCATTTTATCGGTGTGATAAACAATGGTTCGAAGGCACGAGAGGATCGATGATCGTGCACACGCAACCGAGGGTCAAAGATCGTTCCTCTTTTTTTTCCCCCCCTCTTTCCATGGAGGATGCACGGTGGCTGGCGGTTGCAGCGGGCGAGAGAAAGGCGAGGACGAAGGAGAGGATGCACCCTTCGAGCGTAATTCATTGTCCTGGCTGCACGCCGTACGTATTTCCTTGCAGAGGCGCATCGCGCATTATCCAGATAATAGCATCCGAGATGATCATCTCGGATGACCGTGCAACGGTTGACCTTGCCGCTTTAAAATGACACGCGCGGGTCCAGCGGTATCTCCATCTTATTTTAGATTCAATAAAGGGTACATATTTCATGCTTTATCCGAAGGTCTTTCGTAATTCAAGGCTACCGGACGAGCGCGCGATCGCTCGGTGCCGACCGTGTGAAAGACTTTCAGCGAGAACGGACTAACTTTTTCCCTAGACGTATATAAACGTAGGTACTCCCCGTAGTTGGCGCTTGAAAATTTTGCACCGCGTTCATTTCGTCTTTGTCTTGCTTCTCTGAATGTCTCTCTAACGTTGACTTCAAGATTCAACGAATTCGAAGATTACTTTTAAAAAAAAGTTTGGAATAGACTACGTGTGTACGTACATATCTGCTTAAAATACGTTACAAGTATAGCTACGCGAAATATATTTCAACGATAGACCGCGTATGCTCGTTCACCCGGGGCAATGCATTTATTCCAATTAAATTCAGAACGATAAAATGTACAATAAATCAGTTAACGCGTCAATAAAAACAAGAAGCAATCGAACACGTAACACAAAATCAAAGAAACTTCCTAGTATAATAGTTTATAGAGCAAGATACCCAGGTAGTAGCCCGTGTTCTACATGGTGATCGTAAATAAAATTTATTATTCGTTAATGAGTTTCTATACCTATTACGCAGTACATGATTCCGATACACTCCGATAAAGCTAAAACGTATTTCATCGGTTTCTTTCTTTTTTCCTTTTTTCTTCCTCTTCTTCTTTTACGAGCGTAGTCAAATTAACTCCACCCTGTCAGACAGCGAACGAGTCTTTTACCCTGTCAATTAAGGGTTAATAACTAGTTTTAGTCTCGAGTAATTGATTCCAATTTTTGCCGGTTCGACGCGGTGGGCGCGCCTGGAATGTATCACGGTTTCCAGTCTGTCGTTCGTTCGTTCGTTCGTTCGTTCTCGTCGATTCTAGAACGTTTCGCGCTCGACGGGAGAACGTGTACTTCATCTCCGACATTAAATGTCCTTTGTGTCGTTCCGCTTTATGAAAGTGAACGTGGTATGTCGGATAGTGGTGTGTACGTTGTGTGTTACCGTTCTTGGTACAACGACGAGAGAGATTCAGGTGTATGTATAAATTGTAGCAAACTTGCCCCAACGATGCTCCACCGGTTTTCCAAGAATTTTCTACATTCGGATAATTTTGTGATATGTATTCAACGTTTAAACCCGGGACAGGCGTTACTTTCCTTTTCATCGTCGCAACTTCCCTTCCAAGGGGTCTCTATATCGGTGCTACGTCGTCGAGTTGTCTTCAAGATGTTCTCTCTCCGTTCCAGATACAACGGATATTACATATTTTATCCGTCCGTGTAAAAAAAGATCTGCGACTCGAGGCTCGAACTAAGACGTCTGCGAGTGTAGGCAGCGAAATACTTGCGGACCTTGGAGCGAACGCGATCCTTACAGTTTCCATTTGCCGTATTGACACACCTACGTCCGCGTTACATCCGCACGGTAACCGATTGGAGTTTGAAATAATCGGATAACATACGTTTGATAATAAAATATCATTCGACGCCCGTTGAGCCACGGCGCACATGGTAATATTTTATTGCCGCGCAGAGACCGAACGGTGACACCGAGCTCTTTGCCAGTGTTTTATCGGGCTACAAAGTTCACTGCTAGCTGGCAACATGCCTGTAAATAACGGAATTCAGATATTTCATTAAAATATGCCTGACAGCCAACCTATTCTCTCTATGGATCGTATGTCGCCAATTCCACCTATTTCTATTACGGTAAAAGCGTTGCCGATCATCGTCCCTCGCTACGATACTGTTAGAGAGATACTGTAAAATACTGTTAGGCGAACCTCGTGTGTTTGAGATATCGAAGTATCCGCGGAAGTATTCATTTATGTATACGTGGTGTTTGTCTTTTTTCTTTTCTTTTTTTTTTTTTTTAGAAGGAAGAAGATTTCGAAGTAACAGTAATTTTATTATATTTATAAATCAAGGAAATTTTGTGTGTCATTTGACACTGAAAATCGTCTCTTGGTTGTACATTCACTGTACGCGGATTTTTCAAATTTTCACGAATGTAATTAAAGAGACAGAACCTAAATAGAAAATTACCATCTACTAAACATTATAACAAATACTTTACTTTGCACGTTTTATGTATTTTTGCACATTGCACGCATTTTTCCGTATCTTCAAATTTACCGTAAACGCATAAGAATCCGCAGTCTACCCACTCTTCAATTTCATTTTTTTGCAATAATAGATCTACCGATGTTGTTCCTTTGTCTTCTCCAATATTTTCGCTGGGAAAATTCTTCGCATATACCCGTTGCTTCACCCGTCTTGACGAAATATTCGCCAAGGAGAGACAGCCTGTTTGCAACGCGCGTCACGTAACGCGGCTACCAGACAAAAGCCCGACAACGACAGTTACTGGCGAACAACAAAGTATAATCAAACGTCGATATCACGGTGTACTCGTTACGAGGCTCGTTAATAGCCACGTAATGAAACGGCAAGTGGTACTAGGCGCTGGAAGGGCAGATCTTCGCCAATATCTTTACGCACAGAACACTTTGTTCGCCTGCCGTATTACCTACGTGTATTGTCGGAACGATAGGTTCGTTTCGACGTTAACTGGACGCGACACCGCGGCTCCCATTGACCAACGCGTTGTCCGACTGGATGCAGCCGCTAATAGTCGGCGGAAATAATAACAGGACGACGACGATATTAGCCGGTGGGTAGGTATGTGTCGCACTGGTACCCATGGGACATCGTTAATGGCGCTGGTGGACAACGCCACGGCGCTGGTAATAGCGGGGCGAGCCTTGATATACGTCGCTCTTGGGCCTCGAACGGAAGATACCGGAACATCGAGCGGTTCATACGTCTTGGTTAGCACGATAGAACAACGCTTACGAAGCCGTGTCCGCGCGAGTGCATCGATTCTGCGCTCGCGTGTGACCGAGCGTGCACGCGCGCCTATCCAGCCAATCTTCCACATGGCTTCGGCCGGGCAATAAAGGTAATTGCATAATTTAGTGCGAGGCATTAAACATTCGTGTAATCGTCTTTCCTCGCTGGATCCTCTTCCTTGGACGATTCTCCTCCACGCTTCTCTTCTGTCTTTCCGGATCACTCCTCGTAGCGTAGAGGCCCGCGGGGCCCTTCTCCTCGCGTTGCATTTCGTTTCGTTCATCATGCTCGCGTATGTACGTACATGTGTACTAGAGGTGTGCGAGAACCCGAAATATTGGGACGGGTACCTGAAAATTTCGAGATTCTCGAATTTATCGGGATTCTCGGAAGAATCGGGATTTCCGAAAGAGTTGGGACTCGGGAAAAGGATTGGTAACAAGAATAAATAATTCGTGAAAGCCCACGCCTTCAACTATATCGAAAGATCGCAGACCTAGAACCATCATTCGAGCAATTCCTTCTGTTATAGCTTTTGGTTTAACAATCTTTCGCGTATATCGTATTTTGTACATGCGACAAATTTTATATCGATTCAGTTTCTTTTCTAGTACATGTACTTATGTTTGGATGCATATGCTTCAAGTGGCGTAATAAACCAGTAGTATATTGCATGGTTAGTTTTAAATTCATGGTGACAATGTATGCATTCCGTCTTTGTATCATCTTTTTCCTGAAAATATTCCCAAACAGAGCTTCTCTTCACCTTCTTCCTTTACACGATATCTTCTGAATTGCTTTCTGCTACCACAACTTTACTCTCACTGTTACCCGACATTTTTTCTAAAGATTTTTAATCTTTATTAAATTTACACAGATTTTAAAATATACGTCTGAGCTTCCCGAATTTCTCAGCGATACTGCTCAACAGCGTACATAATGTCCAAGTACTAAGCACCCAGTCACATGTTTCTTAGAATCCGTGTTTCCAATAACTTCACTGGCAGAAGAAATTGAACTGCGTATTTACATATTTTGTAGGATGCTATACAGCATTGTAGAGTAGTTCGAGAAACGGTAGCCGGGTTCTCGAAATTTTCGGGAATCTCGACTTTTTCGGGAAGCCTGATTCCTTCGGGAATCCGACCCGATTCGTTGCAACCATTGGGTTCCCGATATTTTCGGCTTCTCACACATCCCTACTGTGTACCTACGCGTTCGCGGCAAAGCTAACTGACTCCCACGTACGCTCACCGTACGCTCGCTAGTCCATGGCCAATACGAGGAAACGGCCTCGAGATTATGCTCGCGCGTCTATAAGAAAGCGCAAGGAATAACCGTGGAGTGGCGAAGATAAGGGCGGACAGGAAGATGAGAAGAGAAGAGGATGGAGACGAAAGAGAAGAGGGACTGAAAGAGAGAGAGAGAGAGAGAGAGAGAGAGAGAGAGAACGCGAGGGTTATATGCAAGTACTAAGTGAGTTATGGCGCTCCGGCAGATATATCAACTCCTTCATTTCCGCCGCAGACTCGGCCGGGTATCCCTGGTTGGGTTCCTCGGCTATGGTAAGTCTCGTCTCGTAAACCGTCGATCTCTCGACGGCGCGCGCAGTTTCAGGAGGTGATTCACGTATTTTTCGGGAGTACATCGAGCCTCGGCTATCCTGAGGGAACAAGCCGCTCGTCTGCGAAGGAAATACGCTTGTTTTCATAGATGAACGCGTATACATAGCTGCAGCATATCTACACTTTGCTTCGCTTTAACGTAAAAGCAAACTAAGAGTTTCTTGTTTCGTATTGTCTAGACTACGAGATGCCATAAATACTTCAGCTTCTTTAAATTTTACGAAATTGCAAATCTGAAATGGAAGAAATGGCGATGAAGAAAACGCCGATTAAACTCCTTCTCTAACCACAATGTTAAACAATAAAAGTCGATAACGTAAATTGATTGAAAAAGATCGTGCGCCGGGTTAAATTTACATTATTCCATTTGAAATTGTTGAAGAAATTACAAGCGACTTTTTACACGCACGATGTTTTGTCACCGCATACCGACCACTCGATCCTGACAGATCGCATCCGTAAGAAATGCGCGTGGAGATCGACGAGACGGGATGCAGTCGGACGATAGGTTACGACAAAAAACGAAATTTCCAACTCGTCGCGGAGTTTAACGGTAACACGTGTAAAACGTTGCCACTTCTTTCACCTATTATATTCCGCTTGTCGATACGTTTCGCTGCGGCGATTCGTCTAACGGAGGAGAAAAGAATAACGACGGTAAGTATCCGGTAAGCTCCGTCAGTCCACCCGAATCAGCACCGTTGCAAAAACGTTGAAACACGGTCGATCAGCGTGAACTGCACGGCCGCGAAACGTTAAACGATCGGAACGTCCAACGTGTTCCAATTTGTTCGGTTGTCTACGATCGAATGAAATTCATGGCTCGAGGATGTATACTCTGTTAACTGTTATTACAAACTCATCTCGACTTTAATGAACTCGGTCTGACCTCATCTATTGTTCTGCGCGAGTACTTCCTTGTCAATCTCTTTGCCAGTGCGAGCTATTAAGTTAGAAAGTCGAAGAGGATAATAAGAGTAATCTCATAATGCTCGAGTTTCATTGCGGGCAGCGATTGATATACTTTTGCTAGTTGTTCAAACTAAAAGCTTGAAACTTTCGATTTACAGTTAGACTATCTATTTGTTAAATACAGTAAATTTCTATCAAGTTTGAGGTAGATTTCTAGTGCTCGATACATGCAAATACAATTTCAGAACTATAGTATATGTAGTTCATTGTAGCAATCAGTGAAGAGTACAGCATTTGGATATTTCATTTCGATCCCATTTTTCAATATCTGTTAATGAAAAATTATATTTTTCCATTCACTTTCTACAGATAGGAACAGAAAAATCGGCCACTTTGTCGACCAGCGAGACGGAAAGAAAGAGGGTTGGAAATTCCCTTAACTTTCTTAACTCTCAATATCCAGAGACACGAGCTTTCACTCCATTAAATTCCCTTTACACGGGACTAGCTACTAACTATGTAATACCTAACAGCAGTTCCTCGACAAGTTTCAAGCCCAACAATTTCAATCGCGACTTCCACCTCTAGTTACCCCATTAAATACCCCCGGTCGGCGAAAACCGATGCAACTTCCAGCCAACCCGTACTCAATCTGTCAAAAGGAATCACTTTTCGTTATTTGAGGCTATAATTCGAACCTCGAATGACGAACGATAGTTTCTCGTACGCATTCTGGCGTGTTCCGTGTGTCGGATCACATCGGATCGATCGATTTTTTTTCTGCACTGCCGGAAACGACCGGTGCTGGAACGGAATCTTCAGCGTTACGTAATAACTATAGAGATAGGAATAATCGTATCGCGGATGCGATTTCGCCGTGTACCGAATGAGAAAGCGCGACTACAAATCAGAAGAGAAACCAGGGCCCGTCCTCGAGCGCGAGTGCCGGAGAATCGGATAGCCGGCGATTTTTACTTCTCTCGGCGTTATCGCGATCTAAACAAATTGCAAGCGGTTCGCTATCAATTCCACCAGCGTCAAAATTAATGCGGGGACCTGCCTGTCTGGCACCGCCTGAAATTCCGCACGTTTCCACGAATTTCTCGCGGTAAGAAATAAACGGTACAGCACGCGGCGCGCGTTTCACTCCTTCTGGCCCCGTGAAACCGCGACAAATTCCACGGCAGGTAGGTCCAATTTGTCAGTGATCTTTATTCGCGCGGTTTGTCGAACAGAATTCCCCAGCTTCCGGCCCCGGGCGAATTAATGCTCCGCGGTTTCTGTCGCCAGTCTCGTTTTCGAAGGTGAGAAAATCGGCACACGTCTCGAGTGGCACCGGCGCGACCGCACCAGATGAAATTTAGACGTCACGCGCACGAAACGTGAAATCTCAACTTCGGCAATTCACGGTTCGTAAGATACAAGGATGTAGATATCCGGCGCTGGTAATGCGTTACACGGGAGAGACTTGTATCGCGCACGAATCACTTTCGAGCTGAGATTTCGTATTTCCCGAGTAATGATTCTCAAACTGTCGACTTCGACAACGGTAAATAATCGAATTTAATTTCAATTTGTTATCAATGCTGTTGGGGTAGGAGTTATTTCGACGTTTGGCAAGATGAACCGCGCAGAGACTTCTTTCTCCGAAAGAGGAACATAATTTTCACGACAAGCAGGATGGGAGGAGGGGGTTTCACTGGTTCCTCGAACGTTCACGTTCTAGCCAGTTTCGTATTAACCCCGATGGCTGGGAGAGCTGACGGTGTGAGTTTGTTCAGGTACCTCGCGCCTCGGACCGAACCGAGCGGTCTTAAGCCGAAAAACATTTGTGGCAATGCTAATTTTATTTTTCACACTCCGCCGGCTGGATATATGGTCCCGTCGTATTTAAAAATTTGCATAATGGCTCCTTGACATGTTTATGTACACACGTCGGCCTCCTCTTGGCCGTTTTCTCGTCGCCCGGCGTACACCGTGCCGGTCCATTCCTCGCGCGTGCGTGCCGCAACAGAGAGCAACCGTATGCGTTTCGCCGGTCTACGAGAGCACGAATAACGCAACGCGGCTGACCGCCTCTGCTAAGTCCTCGCAAGCTCCAGGGATTAAAAACCCTTCCATTGTAGTCGGAGATCATAAATACGCGATTTGTCCGGGACAGACCACACCACGGGTTAATATCGTCCTCTGCGTTCTTTCGCCCGGGATCGCGGCTTCTCCTCGTGTCCGAATGTTCGGTGTAAAACTCCAAGCCTGGGCTTATACCTCCGAATGGCTGCCTTTTAAATGCTTAATCGTCCGCCAATACGGTTTTCGACAACGATATTCTTGGATTACACGTATTCCTTTAAAGAGAAAACAAAATACATTTTACCTGGACAGTCGAATATTTTGAAACTCCAGCGTTGGAAATCTTGCTTATTTCTAGCGAGACGAGGTTCGAAGCGAAAAGATTCAATAAAACTCGGGCATTTAAATCGTAAACGAGTCGACGATCTGCCTACAAGCGTATCGGGTGCGAACGTGTTGCGAACGATCTATTACGTATTAAAGACGGAATCATCCAGGCGCGGCGAGGCTGTTACGTGCCGCATCTCTGAATGACTTAACTAACCATTACCCGAGGCATTCCTTCGCAGCAGCAGAGCCGCCATCCACGCGAGGGGTCATCCACGGCAACCGAGAGGATCAAACGTTCGATAAGAACTACGGAACGTCTCGGAAATGACGCTGACGCGCGGACCGCGTAAACCGATCGATCGATCACGCTGTTAATTCGATCGTCGGTATCCCGTGTTAAACAATCAGTCGGCGAATTGTCAGGCGATAGGGCAGGGACGCGCGTCAATGAGCTTTCGAACTCTGGCGCAAATCGATGACGCGCTATCGGTAATCTGCTCACGGAAGCGATGCCATCCAATCAAAGAGCTTGTTATTCCGATACCGTGGATTGACGATCGTCCCCGCGGAACGACGAATCTCGGGTGGTTTCGGTGTCCGATCGATTCCTATGCCCCCGCCCTAACAAGATCGACTGATCGATTGGCTTCGACGGCTATCGCGAATGATCCAGGCTCGTCGATCCACTGAGATTTCTTGAACGCAGACACTCGGCGTACCAGCCACGCGATTTACAAGTCAAGCGTTTCCATTCGGAAGGATCTACTGAAGAGATGATTTGCACGCTTTCGGAAACGAAACGCGCACGTGTGACTGATGATCACCGCGATGCCCACGATTTCATTTCACGGATCTGTATCTCTCGGAACGACTCGATCCCGCGTTGCGCCGGAGTGTGTCGATCAATTTCTCGATCATCGATACCATTCGTCTTTCCGCGAGGCGATCCTTAACCGCTGAACCTTTACGACGCGAGCCAATCGGGCTTGCGCGACAAGAATTACATCCCAGCTACGGAAGGCTCGATTGTTTGAATGGCGATAGCTCTCGATAGCTCTGTGAGCGAGAGGAAATTGAGCGTTGTTTGCGGAAATGGAACAAGAAAGGGCGGATGACGGTAAGAAAATTGTATTTGCTTGAGGGTGTAACGAGGTCAGAAAACGGGGTAACGGGATCTTTCATTTGATTTTTGGTACTCGCATGTTGGCAATGTAGGAAAATGATTAACGATATGAGAAAACGTAAGTTGGCGAAACTCATGAGATAGCGGTTAGAATCTACGATCGTGCGACAAAGTAAATAAATAGATCTGAATGAAAGGTATAAGTACGGACTTTCTTCGGCTTCAGTAATATTGATATGCTCTTTAAGAGTGTGACACATTTGTGACATTTAAATGTCGACAGTTCAAAATGAAATTAGAGGGTGGGAAGTGAAATTGGCGTAAAGTTTTATATAAATATAGAATCTGCTAAAAATAGGTGGTTAGTGTTTAATAAAAATTTAAAAAATTTAGATTCACATGATATGCAAATGAAATGGAAGACAAGCACTCAATCCAATCCTCTTTCAAATTTACATTCTTGTGAAATATGTAATGTTTGATAGGATTTCTCAATGTAAAGCTTCTCAATATAGATATTCCCAATCAATTCTCATTTCAAACTGATCTTTCTCATCTTGTGAAATAAATAATTGATCGCTTCCGTCCCGAAAAAGAAATTCAATTGCAATTGAATCCGTGGAATCTTCAAGCGATGCAAAGCTTCAAATTTCTGCAGAAATATGCATACTTTGAAATATGCTAAGAGAGTTAATTTTATCAATATTTTACTCTGAATATTTTATTTACCTGTTCCTAATTATTTTCTACAGTCAGTAAACGAAGGAAAAATCAAGAAATCTTCCTGTTTCAAAAATTTTCGCTGCATATGATCGTTGCACGCATTGACCGAGCGAGAGATGCACCCTTCGTAAGAAACGGACGAAGGAGGAAGGAAAAAGATCGCGCAGATTCGGCCGGTCAACGCTTGGGGCGCGCCACGCCCCGCGTACACGCGTCAATACGGCGTGTATACTTATTCATAATGCGCGCCGTGTGCAATAGAGATAAGGGTTTGCGGGTGGAAGCAGGACAGGGTGGCAGACGCGAGTGAACGCGTGTCTACATACGAGCGATCGACTCCCTCACCTCGATCGTGCGCTCCTCCGATGCACACACATATAATTAAGAGCCCTAAATCGCGCGAGATCGAGGCACGAAGGGCGTGTTCATTCCGGGACTCGACCATTTCTATCCGTCCTGTCACGCTATCGCACGTTTCGTCTCCCGTTGTTTTCTCCCGCTCTCGAATTTACACCGATCGTGACTTATTGAACCGCGAATTAGTCGATTAACGAACCGAGTTGCGTGCTCGAGACGCGATCCTTTGTATTAACGACTACTCCGAGGGATCGAGGATCTTTCGCAAGACGAACACATTGGACAAGTTTATGGAACGTTTTTAAATTAGTAAAGTTTCTTGGTTTATCAGTTGTCTGTAGACAAGAGAGTTTCGATCGTTAACCTTGAATATTGAATGCCGGCTAGTTCACTTTGATTGTTAAATAAGTTATTACAAAGTTCCTTCTTAGTAATTCTAGGGTTAATTAAATTTAAGAAGAACTGAAACTTGGGGAAGGAGGAAAGATTTTACTAACGCGAAGGTAATAACATGACTAGTGAGATTCTGCAAAGTAGCCAATATTTTAATACAGTTCGTGTACGAAACAAAATATTTTTCGTCTTCCATTCCTCTACAAAAATATCACTACTACCGTGCTGTTGGAATTAATACTCGGAATTAAAGTGCAGGGAATCTGTTAAGAAACACTCTCCTCCAATTCATTCTACGATCGTAACGGAATTTGCTTTTTAATTTCTTTCGCGAGCCCTGCCCTCCGCGACCGACTCGTGCAAGCGGCGTGAAAACGAAACGCGCGTAAATTGAGAGATTCGATCGGCCGCGAGAGGAGTCTGAGCGTGGAAAGAAAGAGAGAGACAGAGAGAGAGAGAGAGAGAGAGAGAAAAAGAAGAGTAGAAAATAAAAGCGAAGAGGGAGAGAAGGTTCGAAGTTCCGGAGAGATGTAATCCAGTTCGCGAGGCATCATCTCTCCGCCAAAGGGGAGAGAGAATGTCGAAGTTTCATCGGGAGGTGGGTACGCGCGTACGCGCGAAGAGAACGAGAGAAACCGGGGCCGATTGATTTATAATGCGAAATGGATTTCGCGAGGAGGAGGCAACGACAGGCCGCGTTGGGCTCGATTAATCTTGGATTTATAGCCGCAATTATCTGTCTACGAATATTCGAGGGATGCCGAGCAGCGAGAGGGAGTCATCGCTAGGTAGGTAAAGGAGCCGTGAACCGCGATGGGGGAAAAAAAATAAAAAGGGGAAACGAAGGGAGGGGAGACACGGGAGGAAGAAAAGGGAAAAGCAATCGGGAACAGACGATTTATCGCGCTTTAAACTATTTCATTCGGTCCGGCGGAGGCGGCGTTCCGATCTGGGAATGGCAAACACGAACTCGAACTGCACGAGCAGCCCCTCCCCACAACCCCTGTACGAGACTGCCTTGAAAATTAATAAACGAAACGCGTAGCGCTTATTGGCCGTTCGAGTCAGAATGACTGGTTTGCGTCACAGATTTGTACCGGTGAATCGTTCGTGGTGATTGAAAGAGCCAGCCTTGGAAACCGAGGAAGGAGGAAAACGGAATCCGATAGTTAATTGGTCGCTTGTAACTGCTCCTATCTTGGAAATAATCAATCTTCCCTGGTACCTTTCGCGATTAAGCCTTCGCCGCAAGATTCAACTGTGCACAGATTCCGATTTAACAGAAAGTTAACAGAAAATTGTGAATGCGTGTACTAAGCGAACGCGCGTACGTCGTTTCATTAATTATCGATTAGATGCGCATAGTAATCTCCCGTAACACTTGCGAATGTAAGAAGTTTGCGTTTACAATGAGTTTGAGAACTTTTGCCTCGTCGTGAACGTCGTGTGAAACATCGTGGTTGAAATCTGTTTCCTTTGCATCAACCTACGGTTGAATATTAAACTTCGGTACTTCGTGCCATAAATAGTATGAAGTTTGGAATGTCCAGACAGAATTGAATTAATCGTAATGAACAAGTGTTTAGGCAAACGATAGTTCGATGCCGAAGTTCAATGTACATTTCTCAAAGTACATATCTTACGAATTTGATACATTGGAAGTTAATTTCAACTCTGAAAATATCTATCCTCATATCTTCCTACATCTTCGTTTAGTTAGATTACACAACATTAGATTACACTGCAATACTTAGAAATCGAACTAGTACTTCAATACAAATCTTACTCATGCTCGTTCCTTTTAATCGATTAAACTACACGAATCACGTTGAATCTTCTCAGTTTCTAGATTAGTTTACAAGCTACGAGGGAAACATTTTTAATGTTAAGTACTCGAAAGGGTGTTTGACCTGAAAACCAATCAGCCAAGTATTTCACAAACGCGACCTGCATTTATCGTATTTCTACGACTCAAGGATGCAGAAGTCCATCAGAAAGATGACCGTCGAGATGCACTTTCACTCGAGCTGTTTAGAAAGATTGCTGCAAGAAAAGCAGAGTCTAAGTAGCCTACACTTGGAAATCCAGTGCAGAGTGTTTAACTCGCTGAGCAACCCAGCGCGTGGTAATCGTGGTGTAATCGTAAAATTAGCATAACTTCCCTCCGTCTGGTTGGCGATTCGGTCAGCAGTTGGTGAGAATCGAGCTGTGCCAGGTGAGCGCGACTTGAGACAGCCTTGAGAGAGACGGGCGCGTCGAACATTTTTAACACTTCTCCGTCTATAATTAAGAATTCAATCAATAGAAACTTCTAATTATTAATAGAAATTTTCTTCCCCTCGAATATTCGCGAAATTTTCATATCTTCCTAATGAATCGTTGAAATAATGAGGCTTTACCTCGGAATTTAATTAATTCGAATCGCAGAAAAATGACGTTATCATATATAATCAATTACAGTGACTTTGAAAATTTGCCTCTAATCTTTCTTCTCCCTTTCTCTCTCGCTCTCGACGTAATTTCGACTTGAAAAGTTTCTAAACGTGACTCGACCCTAAATTCTTCTTCTCTAAACATTCTTGCGCCGCCGGGAATGCACAGCAATCCCAAGTATTCAACTGACTATGTAATTATCCTAGAACAGAAACGATGGAAACCAGGCGGAACGGCTCTGAGAGACAATGCTGTACATCGCCTTTGAAACGACGTTCCGTGACCAAACGAACCACGCGCCGTCTGTTCTTATTACATCGTAAATCTCCTTTGACAAAATTTCCGATTATTCGTGATTTCAAGGTGATTCGATCCTTTGCCTCTGCAATTACACGTCCCAGTCGGGACGTTTTATCGTTTCGATTTCGCGGTGGTCAATTAGAGGCAACCGCGGTTAATTGCTTCTCGAAAAAAAATGTCTTCCTCTAATATAAAATGTTTTTGTGATTAATTGGAACGTTTCTTCGGTCCACTCTCTCTCTTTGAACTCGTTGCCGGATCTATCCTTACTGCGATAGATGGTTTCACTTATCGTTCCGTGTCTTTCTCCTCGTTTTCCTTCTTTTTTTTTTTTGTTATTTCGATCGACAAGAGTAACATAATCAAGCGCAATCTTCTTAACCTATCCTATTCAAGAGCTGTTGCCTCACGTACTTCCAGACGATGATAGTCTTCGGATTCGTAACTGATACCTTGCGTGCGATTTAACGATGTTTTCTTCGAATAAAGTAAAATGCATTTTATAATATTCTACGATGCTTCTCAAAGGAGCAAGAAATATTGCTGTCTATCGTCTAATATTAGAAAAGTCATAAAATCTCGTTGATTTATAGTTAGATCGCAGAGAAACGGCGTAGACGTTATTACAAAAATTGATTGTAATTTCTTAAAAATGACTTAATAGAAATTGCTGAGTCTTAATAGAAAGAGTCATTTAAAATCTGACACGACAAAAAGAAATAATATTTTCAGATAATTTAATTGTAAACTGAAACATTCATTTTATTTTATATGAAACCCCCCCCCCCCCAACGTAACACTTCGCACGCTTAAAGACAAAACGCGAAACTCTAATAATACTCCCAAACACTTTTAACACAGAGTGGTACTTCACGGTATCTTTGATCACTACGTGATCATCTCTGAGGAATTTTTGCGTGCCTCTCAGCCGACGTTCGCGATTCATTAGCGTCAGACAGCGTTCTATTTCATCGTGGGTCATGTGTTCGCGGAACACGACTGGATTCTTGGTTCCGTATCGATGGCGGCGCATCGATCATTGGGGCGAGAGAGCAGAGAGTCCAGGAATTCAACGCGATTCACGGTTATTCCGGTTATGCCCGGATCGACGTCGTAACTCGCGATACTCGTTGAATTTCGCGCGATCGTTCGCATGGCTCGCGAGTATTAAGCTCAAATTAAGCCAGTTGCCACGATAAATTTCGCTGGAAGGCCATCGGATGACGCGTGTAACTAGAGCCTCTGCGCGCCAGCCATATTGTAAAAAACACAGTGGCTCGTTTTATCGTATAAAATAACGGCGATCGCCCTCGAAGGATCGCGAACAGTTTACAAAATGTATTTAGAAGCAGTTCCCTTAGCCCTTCAACGAAGATTGCGTTCGTTCGTTACAGAGATTGTTACAATACGGACTGGTAACCGAATCCTCGAACAGGATTTCGTTCGATCTCATTAATAAATTTATTCTCTTCTTTCTTATAAAATACACGTAGATACACAAGTAGTTGGTTAAATAACTGTTCAAATCACGTAAGAAACAATTGTCGTATTACGTGTAGAAAAAGTATTCGAGTACTTTACTCGGTCCAATTTAATTAAAAAATTTCACGACAAGTAATAAAAAGTTTGGGAGGAACGAGCGTCTCTCGCGATCGTAAGACGCTCGTTGACCCATATTCTCGCTTAGATAAACTCCTCGGCATAAACTCCGGTTTGAATATGCCACTCTTTTTCATCGCGATTCAATCCAAACGACGCTGGAAATTTATACATTTCCACCGACGTGGGCGATTAAGAGGACCACTTGACGCGAGACTTTTCGCATGGAAATGGCCGCCATCTTGCCGTCCTCCCTTTAATTCCGAGGGGCTGTCGAGACGGCGAAGTTTTCAGTGTTTTCACGGAGCACTCGGACGACCGGGTGAGCTCTATTATAATCTGGATCTGTATTTCTGACTGACTTCCAGAGAGTCGGACCCCCTTGCAGAATTGAGTCGAGGCCATGAATAATTCATTCGCGAACGAACTGAAGCCTAGAGAGGGGGAGGGGGGAGGGGGGGGTTACAACAAGCAGAAGACTCCGTTTAATGCGATACACTGGTTAAAGGCGCGGCGGTTTACTGAATAAAATTTCTGATTGACCGGTGGCAACGCCGGTGACGCTGGTAGTTGGCGAACGGACAAGAAAGCGTCGACTCATGTACACCGCAGCAGCTCCTCTTCATCCCCTTTTGCCGGTCGTTCTCTTTTCCCGGGGTACTTGTACGGATTCGGGGATTTAATCGAGCATTAATGACGGATTGAAGGAAATTCTTAACGCGGCCGACGCGGCTCGGCGCTCGATTATTTCGGCTTGCTGATCGAGTATTCAACGCTTTCAACGACGCACTTTTTTTTTAAATGCAGTCGGCCCGGTAATTGGATAGACGTGTAACTTAAATATTGACTGACGTAATGCTCGCTCGGTAAACCATACAAAATGATATCGAGTAAAAAGACTGGAAAAACGAGAAATGCCTCTTTGCCCGACAGTTTTTTTTTCTCAGTGGAAACCACTGATAGCCACGTACACGCTGGATCGTAGATTTCATTAGACGTTCGAGAATGATTAAATTTCAGGCGAGAACACGAGCGTATCGTCTCAACTTTGTTTCCAAACACTGTCATTACGAAAACGTTTTCTAGCAAAAAGCTAGTTTTCTCTCTTCCTCCACCCCTCCCCCTCCCCCTCCCCCTCGCCGATGATGAACCTGTTTTCGCGCTAATAGTAATTTCCTGGCTGGCAAGGAAACCCTTTCGCGGCGCGCGGCCGAGCAAACAGGGTGTAAACGAACAATCGGGCCCTTTCGATAACATCAGCCCATTTACGGTTTCCCGTTCCTTCTTCTACCCGTTACCGCTGCGACCTGAAAGGATACACAGGAAGGAGCTGTCGTCCGCGGTCTAGGCTTTTACTAGAAAATGCACGCTTCTTTGCGCATCAGCCGGGCGTTAGACGGAGGGAAGGACGTGTAACGTGCAACACAGAGACAACAGGCAACAACGGGGTTCTCTCTGTGGGAACAGGGTAACCGAATACACAAACGGAAACCCCCGATGCGAGAGAAGGCAAAAGCCTTCTCTCGTCCGTGGACAACGGACGAGCTCGAGGTGATGGCTCGTGTCAGTTCACCTTATCTGACCGCGACTATCTGCCATTATTTCTTTTCACGCTGCCACGTTGGCGTCGGGCACTCGTAAGGCCTCGTACTCGGTATCCGATCTGTGAAACCGATGGTTCCGATCGATCGATCAAGCCCATCGTAACTTTGATCCATCTCTCCAGCCTACCATGGTTTTCCTTTCTTTCTCTCTTTGCCTCCTCTCGTGTCGACTTCCGTGTCGATTTTACGGGACCAGGCGAGCTCGACCTGGAGAAACTACGGACGAACTCGTTTGCCGACGATTTCGAGGCACAGATGACTGATGATTGCTCGACGTGGCTCTCGTTCAGCTGTACAACGCTCCGGTTTTACTTCGCGACGTTTCACAGATCGGCGATTCATCGCTTCCTATTCCGTAGACAGCCGCTAGAAAGCGGCTTTCACCGTTCATTTAATTGAATTCCATACAGGACACGTGCATTCTTTCTATTTGTCAATTTACCGGCTCCATTTATCGCCCGCGAATTTGTACCTCTTGCGCACGAACACCGATTTCTCGACTCTCGTTCATGGATCAATGCGAAACGGTGGGCTGCTGCGTGCCTCTTATCTAACATCGACCCGTAGTCTTTCCGTTCCACGACGTTCATATCGTTCTACTACGAGAAACGTTCCCCGTGGAACGATTTAAACCACGGGTTAATGACAAGTGTGGCGGAGAAACCCGCGATTATAACACGTCCGAGTGGTAACTAATGGCAATGCCCGACGACGAGCGATATCTACGGGCTGGTGATTAATTAATTATCGACCCCTGGGTACAGTCAAAGTATCGTCGGATCACAAAAGGGACGTGACTTTAATCTCGCGTTTCGCCGCACGATACCTGAGCCATGACTGGCAGCACGAGGGAGGTCATTATCAGATGACATCCATTATTTCATTCGTTCGTTTGTTCGATTTAATTACACATTCAATTTGGCCGGACATTATCGTAACTGCCCGCGGGGGTTTGTCCGATACACGCGCTCCTCAACAACCTGTAACTCTTTCAAACGTTTCTTACGCGATTCACCGAAATTGATATAATGGAGAGAGAGAGAGAGAGAGAGAGGGAGATGGAGGAGAGTCGATCGTTTGCATAACAATAAGCTCCGTTCGGGTCGTCCTGTAATCGTGCCTTAATTATGGTTCTCTGAAGACTCGAAGTTTCCATTATTACAGCGGTTGTATGCGAATCAATGGTTAGACGGGAATAACTGCGCCTTCTGGCTGCAAAAGTTTGGAGCGTATACGATAGCTCTTTCTATTCGAGTCTCTATTGGTCGGTATGTAGGTTGATTCTTATGGTTGTAAAGCGTAACGATGAAGCAGCACGAAGTTCGAACTGTGAATTGTGGATATCTCATTGTTAGAGTCTAAGGTTACCAAACGTTCAATAGGAATTATTATATATTAAAGTTTCTTCAATCTTCATTTTAATAAATAACGTTAATCAATCGAAATATAATTTTTAATTCGCGATCTTCGCAATTTTCATGATTAATATTGGTACAACTCTCTTTGAATAACCTTACTCGTACAACATTATTTTTCTTGACCGAGAAATATAACAGAGAATTATTCTGACATAGTCGAGAAGATTCGCTCGTAAAGTGGATTCTCCTCAATTTCAACTCGAACGATTTAACCCTATCTTCCCGAACAACCTGCCTGCTCCACGTGTCGTCCGAATAGCGCACGTGTCATTTAACTGGAAAGGAGACGCTCCCATTGGGCGTAATATCCATATTCCTGCCATAAAGGTGCCTCCTGCAATCCCGAAACTCTATTATACGAACGTTAAGCCCACTTTAACTATCGCGACGATTATTACCGAATACGATTGTCCGATAACAACGTCTCCGTTCCCTGACAAGCCACCGTTACAATGGATATAACGAACGATATAACACCTATGAAGACATTTCGTTAAAGGACCAAGAGGAAAAGAATGGAATCACGGTGCCCGGCTCAATTATCACGATTACCTCGACAAAAGGGAGTACCGAGATCGTTCGTTGCGACACCGCCACCCTCTTTTCTTTTTCTTCTTTTTGTTCTGTCGCGTCTCTCTCTTTCTCTCTCTCTCTCTCTCTCTCTCGTTTCCTGGGCGTCCGCGGGAAGATACGCGCTCTTTCAAAGGAAGAAAACCTTTACAAAGGAAGCAGCTTCGCGAGCACTCGAGGCTACGCTTGTGCGAGCTTGCCTTCTGTGCCAAGAATAATGGAAATAAAGAAAGGCATAATCGTTGTTCTCACCTCGTTCCTTCACGAGTTTGTTAATTACAATTCGTTCTTTTCTCCCCTCCATAGAATAACGAGAAATAAATCTTTGTTGGAGAACAAACCGTACTATAATTGAAACAAACGCAGACGATAACGCGTTTGTGTAGTGTCGATATGTATTTACGTACATACGTGTCGTTTCAACTGGACACATCAACGACGAGTTTCTTTCTACCACCGTTGATCGTGCGATAATTACACGATCGTGAACTTTAATGGTAATCAAAACAAATTAGTCGTTTGCCGTGGCATACGGTGATTCATTGTGCACCTCTGTCGACTGGGAATTCCGTTGGTTATGAGCTCGCGCGCTTAACAAGGTTGAACTGTCGAGCTAGATGTTAGAAGGAAGGGTGTTCCAGTGGAAACGAGACGTGGCAAGTCGATCCTCTGGCATTTCAGGTATGAGGAGAAACAAGTTTACATACGCGTTATACATCATGCAACGTTACGAAGTTCCAACGTGCTTCTCGCGCGACTGCCGACATTGCATTCTATGAAAAAGAAAAATTCCCACCCAAGATGCAATCTCGTGTTTGTGAATTTGTAATTTAATTTTTTGAAAGCAACGGAACACCGAATAAAGTTCTAATTGAAGTGCATGTAAAAGTAACTGGAATAAAGGAGCCGCTCGTAACAACCTTCGAGCTCGAGAGGGAAGGATCCTATCTCGGCGAAACAACCACGGACGAAAATAATATCGGACGGACGGTCCATTAAAAAGCAATCGCTATAAAACATCGGGTATCATTACGCGAATTCGCGTAAGGCTATTTCGTTTCGACGTGCAACACGCAAACTGCTCTCCCGACTGTTGTTGGCTACGTGGTAGCTGTCGCGACTGATTAGCGGATTAATCAGGCCGGCGATTTCTTCCGCGTTGCGATCGCGAAACACGTCCGCTTCGATCCGACCTTCGATTCGTCAACCAGACGTTTTTCCGTTTTTTCTTCCACGTAGCCGGTTCGCCTTGTTTTCACGGGCCTCGAGGCCCGAGTGGCATCTCGCCGAGTGGCATCCCGGTTGTCCGCGTCGTTAATTAGTCGCGGTGGAACGCGAGCACGCTCCACTATTTAGATATAAACTCGCGGAATAATTTATCGGCGTTTCACCGAGTTCAATCGGCAGCGAATTAAATCCGCGACTCTGTTAATTCGATTACCCGCAGTTTCGCGACGATCATTTTAAACGGTTAATTAACGCCGCTGCATTTCCCAACGATCATGCGACACGCTCTCTGTCGAAAGCAATTATTTCGTTTCTACGTGCGCGCGATTCGTGGTTAATACGGGTGTTTTCCAATTATCGTTTTATTAATCGAGCAACTAAAAACTTGCCCACGAGAGAACGGCTATTTTTAACCGCGCGTGTATTCCCTATGGACCACACGCACGTTACTCGTAGCCGCGGACGTTTGAAAATGATGGTACTACTTAAATTATAAATAGAGATAGCTCTTACGCTCCTAAGAATATCGAATCTTCTAAGTAACCGCGATTTATCTTACACTTCGTTGTGTTTCTCGTCTAAAAGTTTACACGTATAAACAGCTTAAAACGATTAAAATCACTTGGCAAAGTAGAATGTTGAAATATCGGCATTTCTTTGCCGTTTAATGAATCTGTAAAAAAACTACCACATCCTGTCATTAACCTAGTATCATACGCATGCGATGTCCTATTATATTTAAATACGCCTTGGTTGGTTACAGCGGCATGAAAAAGTATTTCAAACGTGTATAATTTGAATGGAGACGAAAAAACAAATATGGCGAGGTAAATATTCCTGCTTCAAGGTTGGTAATTAAATTGCAACATCCTGTGTATCCTCGGTGACCAGTCGATTGCCAAAGTCGAATCAGAGACGCAGAGAACGCCACGACTCGGGAGAATCGGTCTCCGAGCGGATAGAGGCTCGTAACGGTGTGCAATCACGGCGAATGCCCGCGGAGGAGTTTTAAATTACCGATTATCGACAATCGGGGCTAATTAAAAATGGCGCCGGCGGGAATCTAACTGGGAAGAAAGATTTCCCACCGATGCGATGCGAAGATGCCGTTTCTAGGCTAGAGGGACGACGACTTTAAATACCGTATATCCCAGAGGAAGGCGTGGCTCGTGCCTCGTTCCTCGGCTTTTTCTCCCAGCTACCTCTCCTTCCTTCTTCCTCTTGCCGTTCCACCCTGACCGTTGCACGTTACATAGTAGCGTCGAAACACGCGTTCAGTCGGGGCTGGCCCGACTGGCTCGACTTTCAGCTTATACATAAATTTCTCATAAATAACCAGCCGGATAATCAATGTCGATTATAATTACCTACCGCTTGTATCACCAGCCCTCTGATCGAACGAACCCGGCAACGACCCGAGATCGAATCTTTTCTGTATGAATTTCCAGCAACGAAACGACGCTAGTTGGAAACGATGATTATCGACCATTTAATCAGAAGTTTCGATAGTCTGCAATCGTCATCGGGAATTTCGACATATCAAGATGTTACGAGAGGCATTTGTCCTTTACAAGCGTTTATGATTATATATATAAAAAGGAAAGGATAGAAAAGTGAAAGGCTACTCCAGAGATTCGTGTTTAATCTCGGTAACCTGCCTTTGAAAATGATATTTCTCGATATTATGAGGTGGAAGAGTTAAATTAAACCATGATATGCACGTGGGAAATTTGAACGCGGAGAATATGCGCGTTATAATTCACATGGGTCGTTAATGCCGCATTGTATTGTGTCATATCGTGTTCCTGCCTTCTCTATGGGGGTGCAGTGGAATGTCTAATCTACCCTCGCACAATCAACGTACGTGTGCAATCTTCCTACTGGCAATCGGCCATGTACACGTTTATTGCACCGATGACCTATTTGCGGTAGTGAGCCGTGATTAAAAGAAATACTTCGCCAGTTTACCTCGCGATCGTAATGTGATTTATCAATTTTTAAACAAATCCGGCTCCAGATTAGATCTTTAATTGCCCAATGAAAATCAGATTACAATTTTAAGTTCTACAGTCTTGTCGTCTTGTATCGATCCAATAAATCCTGCGACTGAAAGGGAAAAGCAAGCGCAACAGAAAAGTAGCAATTCCTACAATGGAACTGTGAAGAACGACTGTTTAAGCACGTTCTTTCGCCCTTAAATTAGTTATTAAAACTGGAAAATTTCCGAGATTTAATAGAGTCCGTAGCTTACACTTTTTATTACATTTCTTTACATAATCTTGTGCAGCTTTCAATGGAACTTTCATCACGAGGAAACAAACTTTCAAAAAAGTCACAACGAAGTTCCTTAACAACGGTTAACAAATCAACGCTCAACCCAGTCTTTCTTACTCGACGTACCATGAAGCTTAAATCACGTTCTTTTTCGAATCTTACAAAAACTTTTTTCAAATTTCATCCGCTACGCTCAGCTACAACAAACTGGTAAAATGCAAACATCTTAACCGTGTTATACTCATTTCGACCTAACAATTTTCCAATTATAAGTTTATATAACTTTTTATTATTTCATCTACTCTATTAAACTCCAATAAATAACTGGAGAAGTATCTGTAAAGATTCTAACTATATTACACTCATTGAGGCCTTTGCACAGCATAGACCAATTTCCTAACATTACAGAAGCTTTCTAACCATTCATCTTCTCTGCTTTGCTCTAATAATAACATTCTATCTACATTATGCTCATTTAAGCCTCTTCGTACTACCCAACAATTTCCTAATATTACACAAACTTCCTAGTATTTCGCCTGCTCTACTAAATTCTAATAAATACTTCATAGAATACACTCTAGACACATTGTACTCCATTTCCTGCCATCTAACAATTTCCTCGTTTAAACTCATTGTTTGCAGAAAGATCACGAACAATGACCAAAAAAGAAAAAAAAAGAAACTTCATCGCGTTCAAGTTACAGAATTCTATCCACTAGTGGATTCATTTATATTCCTTTCATTCCCTGCGTAGGCTTAAACCTTCTTTCTCCGAGCAAGACACACGTAAGACGATTTTCACAGACGTTGAACACGAGGATTTCGCAACTTCGTTCCTTCGATTGAAGTTCTCGCCTTTCTTTCCTCACATTTTTGCATGTTGACGACGAGCCGCGATGCAAGTGATTCGCGGCAGAGAAACTGTTATCGCTACTAAACGATTTAGCCTCGTATTGTCCGCGACTTATGCTCGCACGTAGGCGAGCCGGCTCGCTCTCGCTTTCTTGTCAGCGCCGGCCAGTCAATGGAACTCTAACGATTCCTAAGCACCGTTGATTCATAGATGTATTTTTTTACGCTTGGCTAGCAAACCTGAACCTGCTGGACCACCGTCGCAAGCAAACGGTCACGAAGAAGAGAGTAGCACGTGCTTGCTGGTTGGAACGGCCTTCGAACGGGCAAGGAAAGAAAGAAATCGGACCGGAGCGTACGCTAATTAAGGTTGCGCCGCGAACCACGATCCCTTATCGGCAGACTAATCGATCATGATGCTCCCGCTACGTTCGGCTAATCGTGTCTTAATTAGTTTTCCATGCCGATCGCGATTCGGAGAATCGCCAGACGTTACTCGTTACCGGGGCTGACGGCTGCGCTTTCAGCCAAGGTTCGATTAATGGTTGAATTAAGAGGTCGGTGAACTCTACCTTTTTGCTATTTTTGGCGCGATTGTGGCGGCAAATTGAAACTTTCGTTATGCCCTTTTTTACTTTCGTAAGTAGGTGCTATCCTACTGGGATTTTTGGGAAGACACGGAAGTTATTGAAAAATTATAGGAATTTTTAACTATCCTGTCCTGCTATCCTAACTAATCTGTAAAGAATTCATAAATTGAATATTATGTGTGACAAAATTAAAAAAAAGTAAATCATTTTCAACTATGGAGTTAAGCTAGGAATTGTTATTTCATTGTCATCTATCTGCACGAACAATTTCTATAAATTCTCAAGTACTTTATCTTGGTTCAAACGCACCAATCGTTTCCCTGAGATCTAATTTGGTTCGACTAGTATCTAGGTGTTTTAATACCTAAGAATAGAAGCGTACTTTGTAACAGGATAAGCTCGAACCTAGAGGATAATTAACGCTTGGATTTGTGCAAGAAAGCATTCCTAGACTAGCCGATCATCTTTGGTACGAGGTCCGATATTTCCACAAGAAGATGGTCAGCGCTGTACCGCGTAATCGCAGGAGAACCGTTCGAGATCGTAGCCTCGAGGTCGTTCGCGAGACCTCTATTATTCTCGAACTCGAGCAGAATAAGAGCCAGTGAGCTCGAATGTTAAGCCACTCCCACGAGCGCCAGTGCACCGGAATGCGGAACAATGATTGACGGAAATTTGGCTTGGGAACGCCGACACGATAAAGAACGATAAAGAACTCTCACGAACATTTACGTTCCTTCCTCGTAGAAATCGCTCGCTTTCTTTCGACACTGGACAGCGAGTTACAGTCGAACGCCGGTGAACGCGCATCCTCAACGTTCGAAAGGATCGTCGAGAGAATACAGAGAGAAGTACATAGTCATGCGAGGTGAAATCGTTCGACGATCGACCGATCGATCGTTTGCATTGGGCTTCGACGATATCGCGCCCGATCGTGATCGTAGATCGATCGATCAACCGATCGCTACGATCCCTCACCACGATAGAAGAAACGGATTTTATCAACGAATGGTTAAAGTCGAACTTGCCGATTGTTCGCGTGATCCTGCGCTTCGCTTTTTCTTTCGGATAAGTGCATTCCCTTGCTCCGGGCGGCGAGAGTTTCTTGCTACGTGAACGCGTCTTGTTAGTCGAATGCGGCTAATTTGCAAGAACCGCCGTGTGGAAGAAATCGATTCCGGAGATTGTTCAGATTTTTTGTCATAAATTTCTTTGACGAATGTTGTTCGAGTACTTTCCCGGAGGAAACCTACTTGCTTTCGTGCATTTTCATTTTACGTTCGAAATTTTCGAAAACTTGTATTAAATTGTACACATATAACAAAGTTTTTACATGCATGATAAATATTTCTAGTCTTTTCACCTATGAAATTAATATTTTTAGATTTGTTAATGTTAATATCATTGCTGTGAATATTAAATATTAGAAATGCACATTCATAACATTCATTAAAGACGAATAGCAGGTAACATAACCTCTTTGAAACCGCTTTTTAAAAACTAATTTTTCATCGATATTAAATAATCAAAGTATTAGATTTGGTAATTAACAAACAATAAAAAGGAACAGTATAATAAAAACAAAACGAGGCAAATAACTAACCTGTGTGACAACGAAGAGAAGCAGGAAGTTGCATCTATTTGCCAGGATGTCGATGTTGTGACAAAGCTGCGCAATTCTAAAGACGCGAAAGCGCTGGTACGAATCTGGCGCCCTAACCTCGCAAGAAGCACTCGGAGCTACGTGTAATTGGACCTGTCAAGTGGCGCGAGCAACCGTGTTAACGTTTCGTATTGTTCGAGGGTAAAGAGGCTCGGTGACTCGCACGATTCGTCGTCGATGATTACGCGTCGCTTGTTTACTGATTCTCGGCGTCGCGACGCTCGCTCGCGATTCGCGTTCACTTCCTTCGCGGGTACGCGAGCCTTTTGAATTCGCGTTTCCCGGCAATCTCTGGCACAATCCGCAGCGCCCCCTATACGCTTGGCTTAATTCGAGCCCGCCATTTTAGTGGAACGCGCCGAGAGTGGAAATTGGGACGCGACGGGGAGCGTATAATTGCGGTGGAACTCGCGCGAACGTGCAGATACGGATAGAATGTTGCTGCTAGGCACTGTTATACAAATCGACAAGCTATTGTGATACGGTGTAAACGGGGAAATTACTAGGTTGACGCCCGAAAGATGTTAGTTTTTTGTGCCTGCCTGAATGAGTCGCGTGTTATGTGTCGTGTGTTTGTTGGTATGAATGACGCAGAAAGAATGGATGCACGAATTTTGCTTGATTTGGATGCAGTGAGAATGTTACAGGTATGAATGTTTCCTTTGATTTGTTTCTGTTTTACACGTTTCCTGTGCATGACGCGACATCCGGGTTGACATGCTCTTGTAGGTTATGTGTATGACGTAACAGGTATGTCAGTCGAATGTAAGACGCTATTTCGAGAAGATATTTCATGATAATTTGTATGAAATACGTGCGTATATAAAGTTTTACGATATAAAAACGGATATCCTATGAAAATTATTATATACAGTTAATATACAGTTCTGAATCGTTCGTTATTCGAATCTTATTTGCTAAAAGTTACTCTATTCTTAATATGTATGTAAAAGATTCTACGATGAACAAAGTTATCTTAAGTAAGTAAAGGTATATCTGAAACTAGGTCTTACGTCAGTAAAGGTCTCTAAAACTTTCCGGGAAATCCATTAATCTATTTGTGTGATTAAAGAATAAAAGAATATATTTTTATCATAGAGTAACTTTTACTTGATTAATAAATATCACAAGAAATATTCGTATTAATATATCATTACAATTATAATAATTTTAACGACATAGATACGTTATCCTATGATGCAGAAGTTAATAATTTCCAGCTAGAATATTCTTCTTTGAAGTTGAATCTTGAAATTCGTAGAGGAAATCAATCAAGTGTCACTTTGTTTGCGACTCACCTCGGTGAATATTAACGTTAGCCATTTTCGATTAAATATGCGTATTATCAAAGATTGGAAGAATTTTCAATAATTTATTACCGATTAACTGCGCATTTACTTCACTGGAACGCAAAAACGTGCGACTTGAATATTTACGGTCAAAAGTACACACAATTTTTTCGTGTTTTGCGGACCGAGCGTTGTCGGATTATTGAGCACGAAAATTGTTTATAAGGGAGATGTAAGGCCACGCTTGTTTATTATTCTTGACGAAAATTCTCTCGGTGTTCCTTCGGTTAGTTAGGAATATAAGCTCTTGATCGCGCATTATGTTATGCGTTACGACACGGTGGACTTATTACATGCAAATTACTAACATATTGCACACTTAAATGCTGTTGCACAATCGCCGCGTAACGCATGTTCACTTGCGTGTGCGTTGGATGATACTTTGTATCAAGTCCCACCCATTATGCACGGCTATACAAAGATTACAGGAGTCGTAATCATCGAATAATCATTGTTATTAAATACGAGCAGTACTGAGTATGAATAATCGATGAGGCTGGTAAGACCTTGATAAAGACTCCGATTCATTTCGTTTCGTGAAACCAGCTATTGATATCATCAGCAGCTATGAAAGTTTGTGATTTTTTGTTTTGAATATTTTAAAATCCCTGTAAATACTGTAATTTTTAAAATATTAGGTATTCGTGCTTCAAATATATCAGAGACTCGTTAAGTCATTACTTTTTAACATTCTACAAGATTTCAAAAAAGATCTTTCATCTTGATCTAAAATACTAACACTTCATTTTTACTTAAGAAAAAACCGATGCTTATAATATCTCAATTTCTGAATTTTTAAATTCACTTCAGTATTATAATACACAAACGAAAACGTCGATCCGCTTTCATTGAAGAAACCAGATAGCAATATTTCGTATGAAAGAGGCTGTAACATTTTCAATACTTCTCTAAGTGTTCTTATTTGTCGGTATTTCTTGCGAACTTCCTCGCTCAATCAACAGCATCGACAGGATTGCACTTAACATCTGTGCACATCTCGAATAAATCGAACTGCGTTTCCGTTACAGCTAGTTGTTTGTTGCTGGTGCAACAACAGCAAGCACGAAATGCGTTCAAGAAATCGCGGCATCATCAAACATCTCGCTGCTAGACGAAACGATGATGGATAACCATTCGTGATGAAATCATTCGTACATCGGCGAAATGCTGGATACATTGGAACGAGAGAAACGAGGGGATTCCGTTCCGCGTCCGAGCTTAGTGGTCAACGTAGGCTCATTTGCTTTGTACCGTTAGCCTTTAATTACTCATTGATTTATTATTGACCACGATGCATCATTGCATCGCCTTTCGCGCCTATATCCTTTCATTGAGCACGGCGCTCGGCTATGCGAAGGTGTTCTCGCCTATTGACACGGCTTCCTCTGTGAGCTCGATTCGAAATGACAGACGCGTTAATGCATATGTCACAGCTGTATTACGTACTGCCCTGACACTATTAACCAAAGCTGCTATCAGTATGCACGTTGCACAGAGAGAACTCTTTTGCTCGAACGGTCGCGTGCACAGGAAAGAGATTCCTTTTACTAGGTTTCAGATGAAAGTCTGTGAAATCGAAGGTGCAAAGTCGGGGCAATATGTAACAACGTTGTAACAAATGTTAAAATCTTCGAAGCTTTGATCAACTCGTCTTTATTCCCGGGATTTTATATTTTCTTTATTTGTAGATTTAGAATGTTAAAAATGTTGGAGAGGACAGTATTGATTGTTAAAATATTTGTTGAAAGATAGATGTTATTCAGATTCGAATTGTGATAGCGTTTCCACAAGAATATTTCTATACCAGAAGCAATTCCCATTTTCATCGGCAACTTGCACTCTTGCACAGATTCGATCATACATTTCAAAATTAGAACTTTTAAACGTCATTAACTCGCAGCCTTCTTTCTAACGAACCATGCTTCGGAAATTCTCTAGCAAACTGACCATAGATAGCAACTACCTCAACTGTGCTCCGTTAGCCAAACCTGGCCCAATAGATTCGATCAAGAGACCAGATCGTGTCAACAGACAACGAGCAACTTCTCGTTAGGCCGCGAGACAGTGGTGAAAATAAGGTTCGATGTTCACGTAATTGATGGATAATCAAGCCAGACGCAAAGATATCGATCAGCCGTGTCGCGATCGAGCGGTCAGTTTCACTGTTGTCGGATCTAATGGGCCCTCGATGCTTAAGGTGAAAACAGGATGACAGCGTTTATACGGGCGTGCACGGTGCTTTCACCAGAACGGCGGAGGCGCGCGCGGTAACCAAGTTCGCTTCACGGTGATCGTCGGTGACGCGGAGTCGCGCAGCGTCCCAGGCGTTATTAGGAATCGTTATCGAAGACAAGTTCTCAACGGTGCGGCCAACCGATATCGACTTTTTGCCGGCGCGAAGGCATGCATACAAATTACGCCCATTACGGCTCATAGGAGCGTTCACTTTCTAGCGACACATAATAAATTGTCGTCTTCGGGAGAAAACACGCGACGGAAATGCCGACTGGCTATCGGGCCAGGTCCCGATTTTATACGTCTTCCTCGTGCTCCGCCGCTGCAAAGATCGTCGCTTCAAGCTACTTATCGGGCCCGATGGTGAATGGAAATTACGAAGAATCCACCCCGCTGCCAGCTATAAACAACGCGAGTGATTCGTTCTCTTAGATGTTTTGATCTCTTCCTTCGTGGAAGTAATAGAATAAAGAAGAGAAGACGGTATTGTTACAGTATCCTGTGTAACTGGGTGTAGTTTCATGGAAAGAGATGTACAGGATGATAGAACGCGTATATATATATATATATATATATATGTAGATAAGTTGGTACGAACTATTCGTGTTTGATAGAGCAATGAATAAGACGCCCGTATGAGGCGTTCGTTCTTGATAAACTGCGAAGTACCTTGTAATTTGTATTCGCTGTTATAGTCAAGTGTTGATTATATTGCTTTGGTCGAGTGAAAAATGATAGGACGAGACAACGTCGTTTGATACACACGTCGTGCTGTCTGATTATATGTAGTAAGGGAGACTGGCTACGTAATACACAACTAACTCGTGTCGATCAGTATCGCTGACAGCTATATTGTGGAATATTTCGTGAATATAAACGTAACCTTTGTCCGCGTGTATTTGTTTCCGTGCTCGTGTATTAAAAATTATATTAACATATTCTACAATTGCTGCACGACAAGGCGATTGCCATCGACTAAACCCTCACTCGTACCTCGAGGATTACCTAACTGAAATCAAACAACACCCAGTGATTTTCACCTACTCGGAAGATAATAGGCAAACAGGCGTTCTCTCGACGACCATTCATGGAATGTCACGCAAAGACGCAAAGAGAGAAGCCTCGAAGACCATAGAGGGGCAACGTGGAACTGGTATTGCGTTAAGTGCTCATCCGGGACGCGACAAGCATTCGATCTCATCGGTAGAAATAAATCAGAAGCCATCGGTGCTCATCCTGCCGCGGGCTCGGGTCACACTCGAAATATCGGGCTGACATTTAAACGGGCGGCGGGGTCGCATTAGCGCCGCCTAGCCAGAATGACACTCTCAATAATAGATTAGATGTCGGCTAAGTGCACCAACGACCGGCCACGCTGCGCCTCGTGATTTATCGATCGTGGCACGTGCGTGTATCGAGATTTCCACTTCCCGCCCTCTCGTTTAATATCCCGTCGTATAATATCCCGTTTTTCACCCCGAGACGGAAACGGGCAGAATCTTTCCGTTGAAGCGAAAGTGAGAATTAGCGTCAGACGTGGCGAATCGTTTAGTCGAGTCACGCGAACGCATTAAAGATTTATCGATCATTATTGGAAACGGTAATTGACGGCTGAAGTGTTTTGGAGTAAGTTGGAGAAATGGATTAATGCTGTTCCAAGAATGAATACTGTGAAACTTCGTTACGGATAAATACGGTTTCTATATCTAAGTTACTTGAGAGGCAAATTGAATATTTCTTGATTGTTATTTAATTTTGGCTTCTAACTAGACTTCCATTTCATAAATAATAGTAAGTCGTATATCTTGCGAATCTAGTCAAATCAATTGTGTTATCAATGATGACTTTTTGATTTTTGATTCGCGTATTATTCGTCGAATAATAGGTACAATAGTATCATAATAAAAAAAAATACGAATTCTTTTTTTGATCTGTTAAATTTCTGTATATACTTCTGAGAATCAGGTTCGAAGCAACCCTACACGTGGCTTCAATCTCTATGAACCAGTAGTACACTTTATTATTTCACGCGAAATAATAAAATTTTGTAACAGATTACTTCATATTCCTCGCGTTTAAAGCGCCGAGAACGCCTCCACTTGACTTTTCCCGCGAACACTCGTTGTTCCGCTAAAAATAAGTGAAAAAGCGCCGCGGAAGAGGAAACGTCGTTCCCCCAAAAAGGGGTCAATGCCGACGGCGCGAATGAAAAATCACTGAAGAGCGGCTCTCGTCGGGCGACTGGGAAAAAAACTAAGTGGTTTCTATATTATTACAAACCGACGTTCCAGTCACGACGCGTCTCGATCCGTGTCGCGCGTTGTTAATTACAAGTCGGCTCGCAACAGGCACAAAGTCACGTTTTACGTCGATCCAGGGACCTGCTCCCATCCGGTAGCAGCTCCCTGGTCGAGTTTTTTACTCGCACGGTTCATTTCGTGCACGCGATAAATAATAGAACGATAACACGGCTGGCAACATACAAATCAGATCTAATCGTACTTTCATCTAACTAAATGCGACGATCGTGTCTCGAGGAAATCCAACGAGATCTAAGTGGAACCCTTTCGAGTTCGGTTTCCTGACCAACGTTAGAGTAACCCTCGCAAGCCCGGGTACTCCTAATTTTTTTTAAAAAAAGAAGATGGACGATTTCCTAAGCGTTTTCCTAAGGTGATGAACCACGTCTTCATCTGGCGACTCGTGCGCGTGTTTCTAGTTGAGCTTAGTTAACCAGTTGCTCGTGATAAATATGGAATAGAATGGTCTTCAGAGCACGTGCTCGGACGACTCGAGGAAACAGTGAATCCAATCCATTGTGCCTATGTATCAGTGAAAGTCGGAGAGAAGTACATTCGTAGACTTGCGAATCCGTTTTTAGCTATTCGAGAAAAAAGAGCAAACCTAAGCCTGTTGACGGGTTGGAACGTCGTCAAAGCGAAAGAAGCTGTTCGGTCGAGAGCTTGTGCCTCGAAAGGACTCTTAACCTGAAAAACTCGACTCGTGCTTGTTAAAGCAGATGATACGGTGGTGGTCTCGCGAGATCGATTAACTGGTTCGTTTGCAGGATAATTTTTGTAAAACCGAGAGATGAAATGGATGTAGTCGATGCACGAGAGCGACAGAATGTAGGTCGTTCGTTTATTACGAACACACGAGGCGTTTTACGAACTTTTTCGACTCGCGTTGTGGCTTTCCCCGTATGTGAACACATAGGCGTGTGTTTGAGATGGTTTATGAAGGGGGCCTGGCGTGTGCGGCTCTTTCATTTTTCGAGTGATTCACCTCTGTGTAAACCTTCTGACGCTACATTTTTTCCGCATTTACCCAACGTGATAACAAAGCACTGTGCGAGTGTACGTTCTATCGCGCTCTTTATCCGTATTTGAACGATGTAAGTACACCGAAGAAACTTTCTAGATTCCAGGTACCGGCCGAGCATCCAACTACTCGTTACGATGTCCTAAACTTGATACAGTCGTGTTCGAGTGGAAACGACGATGTTATCGAGTTGTCGCTCCTTGAACGAATTGTTAGAACTGGAGCAATAAATTCACGAGTCAGGCTCAACGTTGAATGGAGTTATTCGAACAATAGCCTCTCCATATAATATAAGACGCAATAAAGTTAAGTAACTTAAAGCCTACGAACTTGCGCGAGCATTGGACTTGCCGTAAATTTCGTTATTCACGTGCGTGATTAGTGGTCCAGGGAAGTGAATAACTTCTGTAGCCACTTGTTTAGTTATTGCAGCGAGACGACATGAGTAAACATAAACATAAACTCCAAGGCATTTGCTTTGCACAGTATCTTTTCACTTAACTCTTTAATTTATGAAATCGATGACGCTGCAAGACCGTGCGTCGAATTTAATTTTGAAACCATAATACCTACCAGTTAGCAGGTAACGTACTGGTACGTATTTCGTCGAACGATTAAAGAGAAATTACCAATAAGATATAATATAGAAGTGAAAGGCAACAAAAGACCGAAATAGATTTACAGAACCAGTTCACATTCAAGATTACGGTTTTTCTGAGAGCGAGTTCCCTCGATGGACGGCGATCGTCGAAGTTTCACTTCGCCTTCGCGCGGCATTAATAAATTCCTGATTCCGAGAATCGAAAGGGAGAATTTATAGCGGCGCGAAGGAGGATGGAATCCTCTGACGCCGTTCATCCTCCTGCTTTTCCCCTTATGTTAGCCGAAACTATGTGTGCGTATGTGTATATACATTTCTTCCTCTTCTGCTTCTTCTTTTTCATTTTATTCTTTGTCGTCGTCGTCGTTGTCGTAGTCCTCGTCATCGTCGTAGTAGTCGTAGTCGTCGTCGTCTCGGGGAATGCAGCGAATTAACACGTGAGCGCAGCGAGCGCGAAGTAGAGGCAATAAATCTCCGGCACTTCAGAATTCCGAGCGTGAAACCAGTCTGTCCTTCATCGAGGTTTCGTGTCATTATCATTAATGCGTGAAAGGCACCGGTACGTAGACCGTGTACACGCAGGTGTGCCCATGTCAGACGCGATTCACACGTAGCCACGGTGTGAACCACTGCCAGGATTTCCACCGTGTTAAACTATTATCCGTTCGTTCGTTTCACAACTATCATCGTGCGCAATATCCAGTGGACGTGGTCCGATCCGCGACGCCATGGGAATCTCATTGTTTCAAACGGTACAGATGATCGTTCGAGATTGGTCGATGATCGATTTTTAAATCGAGTTATTCCCGCTGATGGTTATTTCACGATGGTTATTTCACAGCAAGTTTGTTCTTTCCGTGATTTTTAACGTCTACCTCTTAGCTGCCATAATTTAGAATCTAGTCTCTTTAACAAATTATTAAATGTAGACTATTCACGGTTGATAGATGGTCGTCAGATATTTTCACTTATCATAATTTTCATGAGATTCGCGACTGGAAAAGTTTGCCGGAATAAATTTGCACGTGCTAAAAACGAGTGAGTTTCGATATGCATGATCGTCTGATAATTTCGCTGATGCACTTCTGTTTCGCGGATATCGGCGGTATTTCACGGCGAAATCGTCTGTGAATAGCGGAACAAAGAAATCGATACATTTCCTTCGAATCATCTTGGACAAGCAAAGACACGATGAATTAGCAAGAATTCCTTACAACTTGGATATCTCGCTCCGGAGATTGCTTTGTTGTTTCGCAAATAGTCAATTTGATCCAGGTTTCTTGCGGGCGTCTCGCTCGCGGGAAAAGATTGTTGCGAGCGTCGCGGTCCTTGAAGAACGACCTTCAACGGTGGATGGTCGTCGCATCGCGATCGGTGGAACCGGTGCCCTCTTCCTCCTTTTTTCATTCCGTCCCCTCGCGTTCCTCGTGTCCAGCACCGCTGTTACGTCGGTCGAAACGTCGACACTTAAGGGCCGCTACGGTGGACAGATGCGGAGAGATAAGGGGCAAGGGAGGGTATAAGGATCAGGACGAATCTGTCGGCGATCGAGGAAGGATCGTGCGAATCCTAGAACGACACGGAGATGGACGACGTGGAGACACGTCGTCGGGTCTGTCGTGGTGCTTCGCGGCCGACCAGAGCTCGCGCGCGCGCGCGCGCGCACGAGAGAGAGAGAGAGAGAGAGAGAGAGAGAGAAGAGGAAACGAGCCGGAGTGGTCGTCGAGCACCGAGAAGATCTCTTCTCGATCTCGTTTTCTCGGAACTTGGGGACCGCGCGCACGGCTTTCTACAAAGCGTTTTCGCTCGTTCGATATTCCGAATCTGCCTTGGCTCGTGCTCGTTTTGTTCGACCGACCGAGCGTCGCCTTCGTGGCCGCGTTAAAAAGACGTGTTTTTGCTCTTTCCAGATCGGATGTAGCAAACTAGCCTCCCTCTCCGGCCTGACCGCCTCGAGCCACCGGCGACGACGTGTCGGTGCCTATTGACGGCTCAAGAAGGAAATGTTTCCCCCGCGGTACACTACAAGCCACGGGTTCCTAGCAGAAAAATCCCACCTCCGGTTTACCGAGACGAGAAAAAAACCCATGTGATCGTGTCTTTAACGACGCTTTAAGAGCCGCGCGACCGAGCGTACGCGCGCGTACGTAGTACCTCTGCTTGACGGAGTGGGGCGTTATTCGTTCGCGGCTGATGTATTCCGATGGCGCGACGCGATTACGACGCTGGTGACAGACGCGGCGATGGGATTTCTGATTCCTCTGGAACGTAGATCCATCCTTGAGTTCCCTTTCAATTTTTTTTCGAAATTAACCAAGAACGTTTCATACGTTTCATACGAATTTTTCACAGACTGTTAGCTGCTTTTTCGAAAACAGGTAGTAGAATCTCTTATTTCTGTCGATTGGAAGTATTTATCAAAGTATTAATAATTTCGTGTTGTGAAAATCTACATCGCCGAGATGCAACGAAGTGTAATAGTTATTTCCTTGGGACATCAAGCAACACCGGAACTGTTACTTTTGCAACGTGCAGCGTAGTACAGCTGCCGGAGCTCGATGTAAAGCTTAACGACGCACTTCCATTTCCTTTAATCTATCAAATAAATCATTTCCTTCGTTCGCCTAATTAATTCTAACGTGATTGTTAATAAAAATTCCAAACTCGCGACAATTCATTTTTCCCAGGCAGACCACGAAACTTTCGACGTTCCTACTGAATACTCGAAGAAACGGTGTCTCGTATTTCGATTACCCTGATTCATTCGTCCTTGTCCACAAATTACCTTTCCTACGTCGGTTCGTCTCCCTATTGTGCACGCACAAAACGACGAAACGTTCGAGATCGAAAAACGCGTTTTTTTTCTCGTTTTGTCCCAGCTAGTTTTCCCGCATTGTGGCACGCCGATAACAGATGTCAAAGGTTCCTCCGTGCAGTGACCGAATCGTGGGATTTCCTCCCCTCTGATAAACAGCTAATTGTGTATCGCGATTGAACGTAGATTTCCTTCGTCTCATTCGGTGACTCTTTCGGAGGCGAGCTTTCACGTGAACGGGCGAATGGAACGGAGAGATTGAAAGTAGCAAAGAGATCAATTGCATCCGGCCAGGCTTTATCCGCGTTCTTATCGGTAGCCGCCAATCGTTCGACTTAATTAGACCGATTTATGGAATTAACTATCGATAAGATCTTAATTTCCTTATCAGCGTCGATGCCTGTGTTCCCGTCGTTAACAATTTAGATAGATTTGCTCGTTTATCTGGCGCTATCTCTCACGGTGCTCACGGCTATGCTAACGAACGCCTGCGTGACGACGTTTTTCTCCCCTCGGAGTCGCATAAAATTTCATTGGGTTTTTTACATGCATTCCTGATCGTGTGATCCCTTGCATTCTAGCGTGCAACGTTTTCGTGCCACTTTCAACTCGAACGAAATTGTACGCCGATTGAAAATGGAGGTGACTTGACCCGTAAAAGGCTCCGCTACCCCTTAAATTTATTACACTCTGAGTATGATTAATCTCGTTTAATGTAAGAGAGTTTAATGTAAATTAATATCTCTGGCCGTTACGAGGAGAATAGCTTGTAACATTTTATTTGTCTCGCCCAGTACGTAATTACGAATACATTATCGCGAAAGAGATCCCCGTACAATTTCCAGCAAACCAGGCAATTTCGGATACAATGTCTCGCAATCGCCATATCATCTGCGCGACATCCTCTGCGACTCTCAGTCTCCACTGATCACGATGGCCTTTGTGCTGTGCTGCGTTCACGTTGCAACGCGATACTTTCCCCGATTAATCGTTATTATACCCTAATTAAGGGAGATCTATTGTGTCGGACGATCGCGACACTTTGTCAACGAGATATTATCTGCGTGCGAGAAACGACTGGTCTCTGGCCGCCAACGCTCGTTTCCTGCCCGATGGGGAACTCCGATCTCGTGTCTTTGATCCTACGATTATTTCGACAGGATATCCGGAACGGATTGCACGTTGCCAGATAACATTCACCCCCGCGAGCTCGAGGGCGGGACTGAACGTCTCGGGACGTTGGCGCGGCGACGAGCACGCTCGTTAAGCTGCACACCAGCTGATCAGAATTGCAGTCGATCGATAAGAATCTTTGGACAAGCTTTGTTGAACCCCTTTGACTTCGTACAATTAGTTCATTCGAGGGAATAGCTCAATTAAGATGCTCCGCGGAGCACGCGATACACCAAGTACACGAGAAGACAACAAAACGAATTACGTCTCGTGACTAATTCCTCTTGACGCTCGAGGATTTATCGAATAATCTTCTTTTCAAACGATACTTTTCACAGTTATGTGACGTTATTTGGCAAACGTACCAACCGTTTCTGCTACATTTCGAACAACGTTACGTTTAAATATCAGAAAGTGAACGCGTCCACTTTCTACTCCGAGAGCTAAGCAGAAACTACGGATAACCAATAAAAACACGAAGTAATCGAAGGAGAGCCAAGCAGTGTCTAGGTTGCAACAAAACGCGCGAATTATCGCCGGGAACGAACAAACGGAGAGCAAACGGAACTGGCGTGATCATAATTCGAAAATTTACGTAGAAGCGGCGCAGTCAGCGTATTGGCGATCGCTTTGAATAAAAATGCAAAATCAGAACGCACGCCGGCGTGAGGATTATCGGGCAGAACGGGGTCCAGGTGTGACAAGTTAAAAAATATGTCGTAAATTGTACATCGCGAACTTAGACGGCGGGAGGGGACAGCAGGATAAAAGCAGCACGGCGTAGAACGAAACAGAGACACAGACACGGGGGCTTTTATCAGCTGGCGTAAAGTCTCTAGTTTGACGCTAATCCCGGTTGTCGTATCTCCGGTTGGAACACGCGCGAAAAAGGGAGCGGCAAGACGACTCTGCGACTTGTTCGCACGTTATACGAATCACGTCCACGCCGAAGCAGTCCGATTTGCTCTGCCCGACAGTAATCCCTCGCGTGATCACCAACCACATATTCGTCCGGTTACTCGAAACAGATATTTCGTTGGGGTTAATACGTCGATTACACTCCCGCAAACTGGATCGCCGACATTTTCGAGATGTAATACGACGTTTGATTTGCAATTTTCTTTCGCGTCCGCCGAGAGGAACGGCAGAAACGTTCTTGGAATCTTTTCTTGATCGATTTTCGTTCGGTACGAGGAACGAAAAGGAGCAAAAGGGATGAACGTAGAACAATGGATTAACGAGCGACAGATGGAAGTATATATTCGAGTAGCATTACGTACGTTGCTCTGTACAGAGAATGTTTCTTCGTTTAAACGTGAAAAGTTTGAGGTTCAGACTATTTGAATCGCGCGAGATTTTGTTGAACTTGTAAGTGATTGCATGATTATCCAAATGGGATTAGAAATCGTCGAAGTGAAAGAGAGCCTGGTCGTGTCTTTCGACAAGCGTTTCTAATCGTAGCTCGTAAAATTCCGCCAACTACCATCGTCACAAATTTCATCCAATCTACCCGACCGCTTCTCATATATTGGTATCTCCAAGCAAGGAAATGGATTTCTCTTGCATATGCGGAGTCTTTGAATCACGCTGTAAGAGCACTTTGAGGAAGTCTAGCGTCGCTATTAACGAAGCGGCTGTCACGATCGGGACACTTCGTGTATCTCGTATCAGAAGTAAGAAGGAAGTTTCACGAGCGGTTAGAATTTAACTTCACGACGTTCGTTTCCGAAGAAATCGGCGTTCAAGGATCCGAACAAGGAAGTCTCCGGCGAACAGGTTTTTCGGCCGTGAGGTTAGCCACAGGCACGCGCGTACCAGAAAAAGCATTCACGCCTCTCCACGAAATACTCGGCAACGATGAAGAAAAAGAGAGAGAGAGAGAGAGAGAGAGAGAGAGAGAGAGAGGGGAGAAGCGTGAACGGCAAACGTAACGTTTAATAAAGATTTCGCTCGTGTGCCGAGAGCCGCGCGTGGCTGCATATCGATGACAATGATTCAGACAGCCGTGACGCCAGATTCTGTACGTTTTTTTCACCACGGATACGTGATTATTCGTGAAACACTGTGGCTAGTCATCGTCGGGGACCACCCACGCGAATACCGAAGCAATCTCAGCGGCGACCTTGTCAAACGTTCTCGATCGTTGTACCGAATAAAACGAATTCTTTCGCGATACAATGGAAATGGAGGGCCACATAAAAGCAACGATAAGAACCGAACCTCTGGCTGTTCTTGCAGTCTGTGGTTGAAGTTTCTACAATATTGGAACGTTTCACGAACAAAGTACAGCGAAGTACAGACGAAGCTGTGCGATATTTCCAGGCTAATATAATCGAAGTGTATCTATCCGTACGAAGAGGTGTAAACGGATTCAAGGACAAGCGAAAGAGAGAAACAAGATAAAATCGTGGATTTTAAATATCAACGAGGTTTCTTGGTATCTCGTCGCAAAGAAAATAGGGTATAGAATCAGGGAAGAAAGAAATGGCTTGACCACCTTTGCCCCTTTCGACATCCTTCTCTCGTGGCCTCGTCCTTTTGCCTCTTCGTCCCTTACGTTGCCCTTTTTCTCGAGAAGAACCAAGACGGTCGTTCCATTCTCAAGGGTTAACGTGGGCGAATGGGGTTCTTCGTTGGTCGGGAACAAAGCTAAGATAAGGGGACACCTCGGATGAAAGAGGGAAACGAACGAACGCGAAGGGTCGTGGCTGTGGCTGTATCAAAGTGAAACAGAGAGGAGAGGAGAGGCTGTGTCTCTTATCGCGAGCCGAACCGAGTCGAGGCGGGGGACGCTTCGAAGTATTTTTCACGGCAATAAATAATCCGGAAGGAACGTCATTCCTCGAGCTCTGTGACACGGGGCTCTGCGAGCTGCAGGAATAGAGGCGTGCGCCCGATAGCAGATTCTTTCGTTTCTCCCTCGTCCTCCTCAAAGATTCCGTCTCTTTGTTTCTCCACGAATCTTGCTTCGCTTGCCGTCTTTATCTTCGCCGTTGCATCCCTTTCCACCGTCCTCCTCTTCTTTGTCCACCTCTCCCTTCTTCTCTTCTCTCCATTCTTCTCTTCTCTCCGTCTGGGTGATGTATCGGTCCTTTTTCGTCTTGAAGCGATATCTACCTGGAAGTGTCCACCATGAGGGCACGTGGGCCACGAAGGCACTTACACGACCTATTTCGAGGGGGCCGGAGAAATAATGTCTCTCCATTGGTGGGCCCGATGATCGGTCGATTACGAGGAGTGCGGCTCGCGAGTTCCCTCTACGTGGCCCGCGCTGCGGCGGCCCCCTGACTTCCGGTAACGACCTATCTCCGTCGAATGGCGAAAGTCGCTGGATCCGTGATACGTCCGAAGCACCGTATTGCTTGGCTAAAAGCACCGCGGATAAGCGGAACGAAATATATTTTAGACAATACGTTCCGTGCCGTCCTTCCTTTGTCCTACTCGCGTTTTACCGCGTGTCGCGATACCCGATATCTACGTTTCAGGAAAATTGAAGCTTCGAAGCGGCGAATGGTAGATTTATGGGGGGATTTAAGCCCGCTATCGGAGGGATCTTATAATGGACGATTTCACGTGCGAATTAGCCTTGAACACCAGCGTTCTTATCTATCTAGGTGTATGTATGTCGAATCGAGAAAGAAAGAGAGAAACGGTTTTCATTTTGCTATTGCGCGAAAGTCTTCCATGTACGTGTTCGTATATTGGTTGGAGTTTTACCGATGACGTCAATGATTACGAAACGGCGTTTCGCATACAAAACCGCTAATTTCGTCGAGCAATATGGGGGATAACCGGTAAGAAATGCCACCTATCATCGATCGTATCCGTTCTCGAGGCAGTGCGGCGTTTTCGAACAAACACCGACGTTGTTGGAACATGATGTCTCGTGGCATTAGACGGGCTCGCGGTTCAAAAGTTACGTGCAAGCCTTCGGTCTAACCGAAGAAGTCAATCATAACGGCACACCAGAACCTCGAACGAGCGACAATTTCGCATTCAAAGTATCGCAATTGTGGCTGATTGCGGCCGCCCCGTTCGCCGCTGCAACATCGTCGGAGATCACCGGAAGCAAGCCTGTTATTTCAGGGATATCGACTGACATGTACACCGCGAAAGCTAACGGGTTTTTTCGAGGCGACGTTCGGTTATATCGCGATGATCGCCGTAGCCGAACAACGTTCAACAAGTGAGAAATCACACGGAAATAAGCAGTTGCTACATTCTTCCCTTTGTAAATTCCACTTTGTACGGCCACGTTTCGATTCCCGAGGAACCAGGTTAAACGGTAGTACTGTCTGTAATATCGACGAGTTTACGTTGATCTTCTTGTGGATTGCTCATCGTGCAGTCACGACACAGCTATTACCTTGATTGTTTCAGCATTCGCCTTTGATCGTCTTTTGAGAACGATTTGTATATTATTAGTTGTTTCATTGATATGTATTTTGATTTCTTCTTTTTCACTCTTCCAATAGTATATATTATTAAGCAAAATGTCATTCTGCAATAGTTCAACTTTGTAATCTTTGAGAAATTGGAGTATGCATTTAATTTCCAACTCAACACTTCATGAATCTTTATGTAATCATATTTATATATTTATTTTATACAAAACTTATTATTTTATCGAAGAAAGCTCATATCCTACTTTTCAAAAAACTATTGTCAAAACATACTGATAACGGTATATTACAGTTGTAGTATAACATAATTGTCTCGTGAACGTTCGTGCAGCAACAACAACAAAAAAAAAAAAAAAAAAGTAGTTCAGGCCGAAAAATTCCCGACCTTCCCGAGGTCGGTATCGCACTCAACGTGTTCTCGTCGCGCGGAGCGCAACATTTTTCACTAACGCCTCGTTTTTTTCTTGGTGGTCTGTTTGGTCGCCGCCTCTCGCGTATGCACGAGCACGAAACACGGAGCGTCCCGTGGCGCGTTTCGACCGAATTCCGGGTAAAAAGCAACGAATAATGACTGTTCGTCTCCTTTCCTCCCCATTACGCGTCTACTTGTGCTCCTTTGCTGCCCTCGTTCCGTCCTGTTCTCGCAACCCTTCTTCCGCGCACGGATCGTCTCTTGCTCGCGCCAGTCGGTTGCGTAGGGGGGCCCTGAATTCCAAACGAGGCGGCAAAAAACCGTTTTAGGCGACCAGAGAAGCACGAGCAGCCATAAAAAGGGGCCCGGGTGGGACCCGGCGGAGTTGTTCCCGTGTTCTAACAGTTGTAACTCGCCGCTTAATGCGGCCGACCCGCCGCGGCCAGCGTGTCGGCCGTTTGTCTAGCCGAAAACCGGTGAAATCGATGCCAGAGATTTACGATCCGTGCACAGCGGTCCGTGGATCCGTGAATTACCAATCTTGGATCTTGGTTGATCCTTGGTGGGTTCACACTTCTGCCCATACACACGCATACATGTATATATATCTATATATCTATATATATATATATACATGTGTGTGTAACAGTATAGCGTGTGTATTTTAAGAGAGCAATTGGGAGGCGCGATATCGTCGAGAGCGGTACTTATTGTAATGCCCGGTTTCAGGTGTGTAAGTGGTGGATATCGGTAGTGAGTCCTATAATCACCGGACACGCGATTACGTGTACAGACAGCGTGACGGACAGATAGATAGACGTGCGCGCGGGATGGTGCAATTTAACATTCGGCCGAATTAGTTGATTAACGACGGGGGCCAGACGGGGCGCGTTCGCCCGAAACGCTCCGGAATGACCGCCTTTCCTCCTCGGCTCCGCCCTCGATTCCACCCTCGCGCGATCTTCTTCGTTCTTCGTAGCAGCTTGTCGAGAGCATCCCTCGGGGAATTCGTTGGAGCGAAAGAGGAAAAACACGGAGGAAGGTGGCTGGCGTTGCTAAAAGCTTACACGAAGGGAAACATCCTGGCGAGAGGTACGCTCGCAGGTTGGTGTTTCAGTTCGAGAATGACTCGCTTTCGTTGGAACGAAACTCGATGGTTGTCTGAAACTCACGATTAATTCCTCTCTTCGCGAATACGTAGTTCCGCGGCACTGAGAGTCGTATCGCGAAAAGAAACGCGAATTGATTGGCATTGATTACCGAGGGATGCCACGACTCATTCACGTCCTCGTCGTTCATTAACGAGCCTGATTACGAGTGGCATTACCAAAAGCGAGCAGCCTCACGTGACTGGCGCGGTTACGACGCGCCGCCGTTTCTCGGCGAACGTATGTACATATCTTAAGCGCAGATCCACGCGGCGTTCCACGAACGACTGGGTAAAACGTTGATCAAACTCTGCAACGTCTTAATGGTTCTTAAACTCGTTTTTCTATCCGGCGTGTACACCGGTGGATCGAAAGGTTAAGCAATTGGCGTCGACGTGAGAGCGCGAACGAGAGTGGCGCGACACAGTTGCCCGGCTGTGCCTGTAGTCATCGAGAAATGTTAATTAAACGCCTTTCCTATATAAGGACCGCGTGATCGAGCGTTCAGCCGTTTTATCATCGTATTAGCTTCGAACGCGCCTCGCCTCGTTCCATAGCTTTCTGTAGCTTCGAGTTTTAAGCACGATAGCTTAAATGCTTTTGTACTTTCGACGACGAGAGACTGAGGATTTCTGGTGGATTTCTCGTCCTTTATATCGGAAAGCTGAATGTTGTTAAAGTCTGATAAATTAGATTTTGCGGTAACATTTGGCTGTTTGAAAGATAACGTCTTCACGTTTTTCGTTCTCGTAAAATGACGAGAAAGAAAATTACCACGAGGAAACGAGTCTAAAAATTCTGATATTAGTGGCGATCAAATTTTTTCAGATTCTACGTATTAAAATACTCGTAGTTTAAACTTAAGTTTTCTCACTGATCGAGAAGAAATTGTCAACGCAGACTGTCAGTTTGAAAGAGTCCTTTTTACGTAGGTCGCTTACAGATCCAGACCAGCCGGAGAGACCTTAAAAAAGACGCTACCGTAATCTGCGGTTTCTAAACAACAGCGACGCCACTCGTGACGGAAGGATTCGAAGCAGCGACGTCGATACGACGACCGCACATACGGTCGCAAGTTCTAACAAAAGTGGGGGAGAGAGGGGGGACTACGAAAAATAAACTAATAAAGCGTCGTTTCTCACACGCGTTTACATCGAACGACGCGGTTCCCAGCAGCGGCAATAAAAATAAAACCGCAGTCGAAAAGAAGGCGCGTCGACGTTGCCGGATTCAAGGGATCGAATCAGTCACCCTTTGTGGACAGAATGATGCCGTTTTGCTTTATTGCTCTTCATCTCTCTCTCTCTCTCTCTCTCTCTCTCTCTCTCTCTCTCTCTCTCTCTCTCTCTCTCTCTCTCTCTCTCTTTCCATATGTGGAAAGTGCGCCGTTATGGGCGTCGCCTGGGCTCTTAAAAAACAGTACAGATCCGCGTGTGCCTTCAAAAAGAGACGTTCCACGTACGCGCGAGGAAATGGAAAGTAACAACGACAAAGGACGCGATCACGCACCGCTTCGTGATCATCATAATTCTCGCGATCGTGAGCTGATATTCAAGTCTACGATATATATGCTATTTGTTCTTTGCAACGATAATAACGTTGCTCGTCTCGAATGAAGCGATAATTCTCTTATTATTGTGACAATCTCCGAGCATTTCGATAACGAGAGTTTGCCTTTGATTGAAATAGCTTTCGGTACACTGCAGGCATCCGGATTAACGTTTTGTCCGTCAAGACACTCTCGGATTCTTTAGATAAATTTCTGTGATTACGAAGTATGTATTTGCTCTGTCTCAGTCGCGACAGTTCCCGAGCGGAACTCCATAGGTGCCAAGAGCAAACATTCGGGATTTTAAGACCTCTCGTAGACGACGTTTTTTCATTTATGGTACGATTGCTCGACAAACGTCAAAGTCAAACTTCACCACGTGAAAATTCTTCGCGTTTCTTCGAACGATGTAATGTTGACTACCGATCGTCCGTGACGATCATCCGCAATCCGCAAACAAATTCTCGTGACGGGCTTATTGGTGCAGCAGTTAATCAAGAAGACACCGCCACCGTCGTCCCGCTAGACGTTCACGGTGAAGCGGCAACGTCGAGGCAGCATGTGCCCGGGCAGAATGTATATATATATACATATACAAACGAGTTCGTAAAAGCACGACATATTCCACGAAAGAGGGCGGAATATGGAAGAAGCGTGCGTGTTGCCGCGGGAACGTCGAAAGGTAAGCAAACGTTCGTTTCGCTTCCCCGGCGATCCGAACCGAAAAAAATCCACACACCGAACGGAATTCGTGGATCCCACGGCGAAAGGAGGATACCGGGAAGCGTGGGTGACGTTATTTCTGGCGCGGATGTCGCCTCAGGATAAAGAATCGGCCGCTTGTTGGCCGCGAGCAAATCCTCGAAGACGATGTTGAGCAACGTCGAACGACTAGCCACTCGAACATTCATTGATCGTTACGAATTGTCGCGAGTCTGCTACCGTACTCTCGACGATTATTTTGAATTAATTTGAACTATTACGAGCTGGTTGCCCTCGACGTGTCACGAGCGAACGCCATAATGGGATGTATGGCCATTCTCGATGTGTTTGCTCTGCTAATAGTGATTACGTAATTCTTAAGCGACGTAACACGACTAGACTCGAGGAAAAGAAAATAGAAGCTCGAGTGAAATGACTGGACGTCATTACCGAATGATGCCGAACAATTTTCGTACTTCAACTCCATTTCATGGCGACGTGCCACGGCTTCCCGTTACATCGTACAGCAATCACGTTGGAAACAAATTATCAACGGCGCGAAGTATAATTTTTAATTACGCGCGTATATGTGGAAGCTAACGGCGATCATCGAGCCCAGGAGACGAGACGAGGCTATAATGAGCCCAGGCGACGTCGGTCGGTGAGTCAACGCGGAAAGAGATCCTCGAGGAATTACCGTCGGTGATGTTGCCTTCGAGAAAATTCGACGGCAACCGAGATTATCTTTTTGATATACCGTGCGGATTCGCCGGCGATTAGACGTACCTATAATACACGCACGCACAGGCGGTTGCACGTGTGCGTAAAGGTGCGAGAAGTCGCGTGAACACGCGCGACTGGAGACTCGCTCGCTCGATCCGCTGCAAGTATCCGTAGTTCGAATCGTATAGGCGAGCGCGCGGTATGCAAAGGGACGCATAAAACCGTGGAACGACAACGTGGTGCGAGAGCGAGAGTCATCGCGTGGTTCTAGGGAAGAGGCGGGCGCGATAGAGAGGACGATCCGTGCGATCGTGGAAGACAGATAAAAGGGGAAGATGTGAAAACAGGTAGGTGGAGGAGCGAGCGAGAGGCTCGAACGGAGACATCCGACGGTCATTCAACGTATCAATTAGAGAAGCCGCTATTAATTTCTGAGCGGTAACAGGCATGTTAACAGAGAATACCATTTTTCTCCTTCAATCTCTTCATCTCTCTCACGCGGGTAGAAACAAACGCCGCGCGGAGACAGAGCGTAACTATCCTCGTTCCGTTTCGTCCCGTGCTTCATCCTGAGTGAGCGGCGCGTATCCAGCGCCGTGTCGCGCGTACACGGCTTTTACTCTTACTCATTCTCGTCCGTCTCCGTCTCGCTTTGCCTAATCTTGGGAATCGGCTATGTGGAACTGGTCGTTGCTCGCCATTAATAGATACGTCACGCTACCAATGCAACGCTGCCAATTAAGAACGGCTGTATCAGTAACCGTGATTAATTCCGCTTGTCTCTCGACATCTCGCGTGATCGCCGCTGTGAATAGAGCCTTTGCTCGTGTGCACGCGCGTGTACACGAGAAGGCGTGCTCGTGCTTACGTACGCCTCGGAGGAACGTTCGCGCGCAACTATGTAAATAGTTACGTGGAGGCGCGCGTACAGGCGAGGATACCTGTTCGATCGCGATAGTCGAGCGTCTTTTTTTTTTTTTTTGGAGAACGTGGTTACACGGTTATCGCGGTACCGGAAACGTAAAATTTCCGAAGATGTTTGGAGAGATCGATGAATTTCTATTTTCTCAACGTAAATAGTTAAAGGATAGACACCAACGACTGAAGTACTTCTTTCGAACGTTGGATATTCAGTGTCACTCACTATTGAAGACAATCGCATGAAGATGGGATATTGCATGGTCTTAATGATTTTAAACTTTACGAACTTTCACAGTCCTAGCAGGATGACTTGTAACAGAAATGACGGATAGAACAGAGGAACCGTTCATTCGTTCGTCTGTCAATGCACTCGTATACGAAGCACCGCATGATCAATTTCCTCGTACATGGTAGTAACCGCACCTCTCATCGTTACGTTTGACACCTTCGTCAATTACCAGCGTGAATGCTGCTGGGTAACGATCTATTAACGAATATCGTAACCTAACTGAAATCTCCACAAAAGACTCCGCGTGTGTATAAAACAGCGTAGAAATCTTGGAATCTCATTCCGCGCTTATACCGTACCAGGCGGAAGCAATCAACTTATATTTCTCCACGCGTGTGCGCGTTCTTGTTCTTACCTCGCGCGTTCCTTAAAACCGCAAACGAGCGGTTAGCATCGCGTTGCGTGGCGCACAATGCGCGAAAGAGAAAGAAGGCTACGTTAAGGCCGTCCGGGCTCGCCCAAAAGATTTACTCCTGTTTTCGTTCTCAGCCGGCGCCACGTAATATATTATGCCAATAATTTACCAGCCTGCCTGAGGATTCAACGAACCGATGATCCATCGCCGTTAATATCCTTCCCCGCGATCAATTTGCAAAGATACCCGGGCCCAGTCTGCCACGGTGAACCTAAATCTTCTCCTTTTATCGCGGCAAACACGCCGCTCCGCGCCGAAGCGCATCGTTATACATCGGATTTTACGGCCGCCACCCCGCCAATTTCCGCGTACCGCAAATTTTATGCACCTGTTGACCCGCGAGCAGGACTCCTACTCTCGCGTGCGAGTCTCGAGCCTATGTGCGCACCGATGTCTCTATAGCTCGAGCTGCCGTTCGTTGCGAGTCACACGCTCGAGCGAAGACCAAAGAAAGAGAGAGAGAGAGAAAGAGAAAGAGAGAAGAAACAACGAAACGGTACGAAACGGGCAGCCAGAAGTTTCTTCGGCTTCGTTACTGCCGCTTGCTTGACCTCCGCCGCGGATAGTTCACGCCTGGATCGAACCAAAGTGCCGAGGCTTTATTGCCGGCTGTCCCTCGGACTGATAGTAACGTCATTTGCGTGATTTGTGATTCGGGGAGGAGTCAAAGCGACCGAGAGGCGCCCGAGCAGCGTGCATCGTAGATATAACGATCGAGGAATGCGTTTTTTACGCTTCTCAAGTCGAATTTGCAGCCAGCGGATCTGGCGTGAAAACCTGACTGGAAGGTCGCGGTAGGACGTCGAACGTCATCCTCCTTGTCTTTTCTATACACCACGTCATACCTGAACTTTCGATCAACTTTTTCCACGTGTCGTTTGGTTATATTCAATCACGTTGGATGAGATTATTTGAGCGTGCTGAGGGGAACTGGTAAAAGTACAGACAAACTGACCGTAACAGTTACACCTCTTTCGCGCGAGACAGAGTGTTGCAATATTCAGCTGGATGGATATGCCACGGGTATAGCGAGGTTTGAAATTCAAATGAGCAGCGCGCGCCCGATTTCAGCGCGCGAGAAACTTTCGAGACGTCCGTCGCGAATCCACGATCGAGGTAATTTAATTCTCGTGTTCTCGCCGCTATTGTCGGATGTAAAAGTCTCGGTGGAAGACTGTTGTAGAAGCGTCACGGGATCAATCGTTTAACTGACGCGTGGAACCGATCTGGCCGTACGGAGTACCAACGCGCTTGAAATAATATCGCTCAAAAGTCACTTTCGAACGTCCTTTTTCACCCGTTCCACCCGTCAATCATCCTATTCTAGCAACATTGTCTACGAAACGGAACAAAGAAAACGGTCACTCATCGTCACGATCGTCTCACACGTGTAACCAACGACACGTTCGTGCGGCAAGTTCCGAACGATGCGTCGAATCGTATTTTCGCCCGGTGAAATCATTTGTATGTACGGCTCGTCAGGTATCGATACGCGTCGGCGCGTAGTCCCGAAAAGTTCGGCGCGTCATTTGGGAGACACCGCTCTAATGAATATGTAGCGTTTCCATGAACAGCCCGAAACGTAGAAATTTCGCACCTTCGAGTCATTTTGAACGCGCGCTTGTAACGAAAGAAAGAAAGAAAGGAATTGTCATAGTTCTCGCGAATTGAATGACACGACACATTTCCAGGAACGACATTGCATCAAAATCCGCCAGCGAAACATGGAATTGCGACTCGAATTACGCGGGAGGGAAAATTTCTTATTTTGGTTCGACAATTTTCATGCGACGCCGCGGGACCAAGGACACTGTCGTCATTGGTTCGCAAACACGTTCACACTTTGCCCGAGTCGCCTTGTAGGTCTGTGTCCTGCCAATTAGTCAAGCATGCCTTCCTCACGAGAGGGGCGAAAAGAAAATAAAAAAAAGCAAAAAAAAGAAAGAAAAGAAAGAAAAGGAGGAAGAGAACGGGAGCGCCAGGCGAGAACGCTCCGGCTGCTTTGAATTAAAACAGCGCGATAAATTCTTTAATGAGTCAATTTCGCGTGACCGTGGCACTGGTCGTGGCCGGCCCTCCGGACAAATACGCGCCTGTTTCTCAAGCGAAGGGTATTAATTAATGTGGCACCGATACACCGATTAATATCGAACGCGCACGCGTGAATATTATTTAGGCCCCGCGTAGAGTTTCGCGGACATGTTCCGCAAATGATCGAATAATATACGTTCGACAAGGATTAAACGTCTCCGACGGCTACTGACGATCTTCATTCCCTCCCCCCCTCCCCCCTCCCCCGGTTATTTATGAATTTCTGTTGCACCGACCATTTGTTTCGTTTCCTTCTCTTCCGTTCCGTTTATTACTCACATTAAAATTCAGCCACCAGCCGCCACGCATCGGAATCGCGCTCGGCTCTCTCCCCAACGACGATTCTTCAAAATCACTCGAAAATATTCGCCGCGAAACGCAGCACTTCCGACAACGCTTTCGCTGATGTCATCGATTGCAAATTACTCCGCGTAATTGTTGATCCCGCCGGGAAACGTCAAGAGGACGAAACGACCGGCCAGGCTGATTCTTTCTCTCGGTAGTCGACAACGTCAGGCAAGATTGACGCTCATGATCGGCCGTCTGCTCACGGATCCTTTCGGAGAAAAAGGAAGACGATTTCCGCGCGTGTGCGCGATTGAAACCCCGTGGCGTTAACATGCACGCGCGCGTTCGCTGGGATAAAGCGAAGGAGTTGAACAAACAGCGGCGAGACGGAGAAACTAGAAATTCCAGTTGACCACAGGGGCGTTTCCGTTTCCCGTTTCGCACTACTCGGCCACAAAGTTACTGACCTGAGTTTGTTCGTAGAAGAAAACCCTCTCTTTAATCACGTTCTACGGATCTCGCGTGGAATCCGACTCACCGATTGGCACCTCCTACCACGCACGTTATGATATCTTTGTCAAGCGGTACGCGAATAAAATCGCGAAGGTAATCACGTGCGCGTCGAGGACGCGTCACGCAGCGCACGTCGGGGATCTTGTTAATTAAGCTCCGTCCACGGACGATCGTTGCCCGTTTCGAGATGTTTACGCCGATCGATCGCGATTTCGTGCCGGTTGCGTCAAATACGAACGCGTGAACGACCACCTCTTTAAAACGACCCACGGCTCTCGAACACGGGGACTCAATGGAGGCCTGTTGCGGCGTCGAGGATCGCGTTGCTCGGGTAACGTCGTTAAGGATGTAAAGGGGTTATTTAAATTCGAGTTAGCGGCGTTAATTACGAGCAAAGTGTAAAAAACTGGCGACACGGGCTTAGCAACGACGAGTTTCGTACCTTTTAACGGGAGGCAGCGCCGTGCCGATCGTACCATACAGAAATTTAAGGCGGTCCGCGCTGGCGCGAATGAGATCCAAGATCTTAACTACACACGATGAGACAATTAATTTTCGACCGGCCGCTATGAAAAAAGTAAGATACCGTAGATTATTTCGACGTAAACTCGCTACCGCGCCACTCGTTACGCGAAATATTCCTTTGATTCGGACCTTAATGGATCGGATAAGGGAACGTGTCTCTAACGAAGACCTTCCAGCTTGCGGCATTGTATCGATTTGATTTCCGAACGGGTCGTTTTGTGATTTCTCTGTAAGTAATTATCGTCGAGTCACGTGCGAGAGAACGCAAGCTGGGCCGACGAAAATAGAGAGAACGCAGCTCCGTCGATTATCGTTTGTATAACGCGCGATTATCTCGCGTTGAACGGCGCCTGTGCGCTTAGTTGTTCACCGAAATGGCGTTTGACGATCAGCGACATTTCAAAGAAAATCAAGTAAAAACTTGGCCGTTTATTCAGAAACGGGAACGCACGTCGATGAAACGCACCGATACCAATCGCGATACCCGTTAACTTTACCAGAGTTTAACTGGAGAGGTCGTATCGTGTAATAAATTGCATCGCAGCCCGAGAGAGGCCTAGCATCACGTTTGCTCTGCCTCCCTTGTCAAACATATGCCGTACCACGATCCGCGTTCACCTCTGCTGGCATTAACATCGTCATCGACGAGAGAACATCTCCTCTCCGTTTTCCTTATTTCGTCTGTATCTCCCTACTCGCAACACTAGTGAGTCCTTGTCGCTCTCCTGCACTCGCAAAACAAGCTTCGCTTTCCGTTCGTTCCTCCTTGGAAGTCCGCGAGATGGAAGCTCTGTGATTCGGGCCGATCGACCTTACCTACCACGCATTGAAGTCTCCGTAAACGCGCCACAGTCTTTCTTCTATTCCCGCCTTCTACGAAATAGACGCTTGTCGCGGCCCGTTCGTCGATGTTTCCCTTACGTTTCTTCGTTGTATTTTCTGTTTGCATCTACTTTCTGTCAATAGTATGTCTCCGATCCATCAAACTGTCTATCAACGTTCATCTTGCAATTGGACAATTTCGGTGGAGAATGTTTGGCGTATTGCTAATTGCATATTATCAAACGACAAGTTCGTCGTTTGTCCTTTGAATTTATAGATAGTAATCTCACAGAGAGAGAAAAGAGAGAGAGAGAGAGAGAGAGAGAGAGATCGAAAAGCGGCCGACGGATTCGCGCACGCTGCCTTTTTGCGCCGGACGATCGAAGACGTATCGCGCGCATTGAACCGCACGGTCATAAACAATAATATAAAAATGTGCAGGATACTGTGAGCTCGTTGAATAATTCAAAGTACGCTCGTAAATTGTCGGGCGTTCGTGGCCCGATCCAAGGCCCGAACGAACATTTGTCAATCCGCGGCTTATGACAAATATATCTTTCGTGGGGTAACGACGCGGGGCCGCGGCTAAGCCGCGGGAGATGCGACCCGAAAAGAAGTTGGCCCCGGCCTGCATACTTTTCTCCCTTCGCGGTCTCTCCGGAGGCATTGGCCTTTTTGCGTGCGTTAAACCAAACCCAAACACCGGTGGCACGCGAGCGTGTTCCACTCTCGAGGAACGGACATTCGCGCGCGTATGTACGTATGGCCCTTCCATTTTGTTAATTTGCTTATTAAAATGGATGTCCCCCGCGCTTTATAACGCTTTGTGGACACGCGAGTAGTCAGCAGAGCGCCGCGTCGTCGTAAAAACTGTTGCAGAGACGCGTAACATTTGCATCGTTGCGCGGTTCCCTTTGCCTCGCCTCGTGTTTTCCTATTTCGTGAAAAAAACTTTCGCGATTTCTACACGGTGTCCTTTAACGCCGGAATTTTATGGAACGGTTGAGAAGGAGAGAGAAAGAGAGAGAGAGAGAGAGAGACGCTGCTCTCGTGGAAGCAAAGTGGGAGAGTTTCTGAACATTTGCATAATATGTGAAGATCACGTATGGGGACGGAATAAATTTCGTTTTAATTGAATAAATTTCATCCGCGGAGGACGCTGTTAGGTGAATAAGTTAGCATAAACGATGTGAACTCTGTTAGAACGTGAAACGGGAGTCCGAATGGCCCGTTGTTGAAATATGCATTAGCCCGTCTGCTTATCGCGTGTTGCAACCAGTCGTGCCGAAAGTGCGTGACGTCTCTCGCGGAAACTCGTTTCCGCCATTTTCAGCGTTTCTTACGCAACAAGGACACGCTTGATCCCTCCGTGTCGTGCCGAGTTGTTCATTAACCGATTTGGACCGTGGCGTCGTCGGGGAAACTGGTCGACAGGAGTAAAGTGGTAAATCCGGCTGTAGGATTAGCCGTTTTTCCCTTCGTTACCATAACGGTAAACGGATTTTGTACGAAGAGAGGCGGTCCACCAACGCTCGTCCGTTCTTCCGCTCAAAAAAGTTCAAAAAAAGACATTCCATTCGGGAACAACAGGTGTCTCGAACTTGCCTTGTCGCCCTTTCTTCACAATGCACAGCGTTAATCTCGTTCCCCGTTTCTCAAAGAGGAAAATCCTCTTGTCTCCCGCCTCTTGATTTAAGGAACCGGTCTCTCGGGGATTTCTCTTGCCTCTTTGAACGCGACTGAAAGCCGTCCGCTCGTCACAGAGACGCGTCACAGGTGCGTCTCTCTGCGGCAATAATGGCGAGACGAGATTCGAGACGGTCGATTCGTTTCGTTAGGCGCGCGTTACTCTCTCGCTGGCAACGGGGATCCTTGAGTTCCACGAGCGCGTTGACGCTCGACTCTCAACAGCTCCGCCTCTAATCTTCGAGCGTAGTCAGATCCGTGGCAGCGTCTATGACTTATGGTAAACGGGTGCATAATTCGCTCGTTTCTCATGCTTTCACCCGGCCGTCAAATCGCAATGCCTGCGATGTGTCTGCTTGCCTCGTTCACGCGGTCTAACTCGAGAAATTACACCATGCGCGCGAAGCGTCCGGCCACCGGTGGCTGGAACTCACTCGACTCGCAGCTCCTTTGCAATTATTCTCGAAATTATAACTTGTTTTTATTTCCTCCCTTCTTCCTCTCCACCTCCTCCCTCTCTCTCTCTCTCTCTCTCTTTCTCTTGTCATTTTCACGAATTTTTTCTATTTATCACACGGCTCGATTACGTGGCGCATTATGCGTCCTCTAATTCACGAATTACACTCGATTACGAGACGTTTCATCAACGAGGATGACGGTTTTCCACGACGACGCTGCAATCTTTCGACCGCCGGGTAATAAGGATCGATTCAACGTCGAAAGCAATCCGGCGCCACACGAGTGTACGTAATGACAGCTCCGCGGGTACCGCTTAAACGATTGTCGGCGCGCAAACTAGCCGACGACTTATCCAGGTGCCAGGCTTTCTTAGTCCCGGAGTTCAGATCGCCCGAAGCATGTTAGCTAAGCTCATAATCGCGTGTATCGAGAATATCGCTGGCTGATACCGGCTCGGCTTATCATCCAGGTATCATCGTCGCATTATCAACGGAAAGTCGTTCGCGTTTCCACCGTGTCCGAAGTTTTCAAGAGACGCTGATCTCGGAACACCGGCTCGGCCACGTTCCATCGATCATGCTTGGCTCTGGCATTTATGCGACGACACCCACGCGTTCGCGCGTCGTTCCGCCACGAGGGACAGCTCGTTAACCAAGAACGTGGAGTTGATGCATAAAGTAGTAGCCGTGTTTGTCGCGAGTTGTTGGCGCGCGTTCGAAGAACGAAACAGAAAGCTCTCGATTTCCCAGCGACACTGATGATAATTCAACTGGGTTGCAATTCAAAAGTAACTCGGAGAGACGAAGGGAAGGATCCTATTTGTCTCAAACTCCGGTTGAAGACGCGAGTACACGCTGTGGAAACGCGTAATCGCAGCGTGTAAGCGTAGCAGCCGGGTTCGAGCTCCGCGGGCACCGCTTCAACACACACGCGTAACCTGTAATTAATCGTCATCGTATGTTCAAGATCTTCCTGTTTCGAGTAGTACAAGCGCGCGCCATAGGATCCCCATAAATCTGCTCTGCTGTCGAACGCCGCGCGGACTGCCTCCGCCGCCGGTTTTATGCCTTGCTCGAGACCCCGTTGAATTCCGTTTCCAAGCACACCTACTTATATAGGGTGCTTCTTTACGTAATCCCCGCTGGATCGTTCGCTTTCTACGGCGATTTCATAAGGGAACGTGGATCATTCGTTGCTGAGTGACATTGTGTTGGGAGTACGGTGAGGACGGTTCGAGGGAAAGTTACTGGGAATTCATATCGATCGAACCTTTTACCGAGAGAGAAGAAGGATAGTAGTTTCGTTGGTTGAATTTAAATCTCTTCAAATAATTGGTAATTGATGTCAGTGTAGCGTACGACGATATCGTACAGCAATGTACGAATGAATAAATAGAATGAAATTGAAGAAATGTAGGGTGTAAACTAGTCAAATTTTCTACCATTAAATTACTCGAATTCTGAATCAACTAAATGGCTACGATATTTTTTACTGAAAAGTCTCAAAATGAATATTCACCACCGGTTGACTCGATTCGAAAATGGAAGATGGTGATAACAAATAGCTTAAGAATGGAAGATGCCTCTCCTCCTCGGTAGACAAGTGTCGAGAGTCACCCTATACACGAGCATATAACTAAGTACTTGTAACGCACGTTGCACGAGCATCGTGAAGAACGAAAAACGATCGTAATATTCCGTTCCGTGGATGGTTTCTATGCAAATGCGGTGAACGACTGTCGGTAGATATTCGAGCAGAAGAGGGCAGTGTATCATCATTTTATTATATATATATATATATATATATGTACAACGTATACGCGGTTCCAGACAGCTGCTTTACGGTCCACGACGATCGCTTTGCAGATAACATCGGCAGCAGTTTCTGCAATGTTCTCTCTCTTTCTCTCTCTCTCTTGCCGAAACGCTATTACAAATGTGCCAGTTGCCGGATACTTAAAGCGTTGGCCAATACCTTGTCGCGCGGAATTGAGAAAATGATATAAAACACATTCCATCGGTGTAATTGCAACTCGCGACTTGCCGACCGGATCGTCCATGATTTATCCGTTCCGCGCTGTATCTATAAATTCTGTCGCGTATTACACAAGAGCGGCGCGCTGACACGCCGCGCGACACGGTCTATTTATTAGACGATGCGTACACATCGTTGCTTCGCTTCCTAGTTTCTACCAACTGTTTCGCACTCGTTGCTAATAGTCTCCACTTCACAATGGAACTCGGTAACAGCGCGTCTACACTCGCGTTTGTAAGCGTTTGTAACGCTCCGCAACTTTCTTCTCCCTTTTTTTTGTTTTTCACTCTCACGTATCACGCTTATTGGAATTTTATTCAACACGTTGGCTGAATATCTTGTAAGCAAAGCGAATTTCTCACGTTTAGTTTGATCAACATTCTAATGAATACGGCTGCTTTCGCGAGTAACTTTCACTAGAGATCGATCATTTGTTGAGAATTTGACGATAAATGTAATAGTTAATAACGCGAATTTGAGAATTGTTCTATGTTTTTTTTTTCTTTTCTTTTTTATAGAACTGTAGCGTGTTTCGGGTATGGATTTTAGAAAACAAATCCCACATCGATTCGGTTGATCGCGGTCGTGTGAGAAGCCCGCGCAAAAAGTGTCAACGAGATTCCATTATCTTCGCGAACGGTGGCGGAAAATAAAGGACGTGAGCGAGCGTTTTTTCCCGTGGCGCCCGTATCCCGACGCATCATGCTGGCACGTCGTTGGCTTTTTGCCGACGTTGTCGCCCGCTTCTCCCACGGGAATCGAACCGTTCCGGCCGCCCGAACGTCACATGCGTCCCGTGAAAAAATCACTACCGAGCTTCCGATTCCGTGCACCGTAGATCTCCCCTTCCCCCACTTTTTTTCACGTTCCCTTTTGCCCCTAGAAAAAACTTCTTTCCTACACTTTCGTATAGAAAACGATTCGCCAGCATTTGCAGTCGAACTTTCTTATATTCGTGAATGATTCATGACGAATGTTACGCATTTCGTTTTTACGAAAATTTGTAGACGATACATTTTACGTCTTGGTCGCTCCAGATTCGATAAAATCTATCAAAAAGATTTATGCTAATAACGAGGAAGATAATTGTAAAGGAACAGAATGCCTTGATTCAGCATCAGCAGCGCAAAATTTATATACATATCCATCAAAGGAATTTGAAGAAAAAAAATTCGAGGAGTACAAATGCCTAAAATTTGAAACTTTACCAAGCAAGACACAAAGCAGCAAAAGTTCCTGAATACCTCGGTAAAAATTCGAGCGGTACTAACACGTCAGATTTAAAACCTCACCAAGGAACGTGGAAGGAGCAAAATACCCAACACCTCCGGCCTCGGAGGAATACAAATGCGCGAGATTTACAAAGTTAGGGATCGTTGTTGGTTTGGTGGCTGGCGAGCTGTGTCTCGTGTTTCTCTTCTTTTCGTATCTGTAACGTTAATGCGTTACATAGCTGTAGGCTGGGCGCGTGCGAGAGCACGAAGTATGCGTGGCATCGCGAGCGAGAAGCGTGTCGCCTGATCAAGAGGTGAGAGAAGATGGGCTTGGCAGGATTCGAAGCGTCGCGCACGCGAGCGGCGAGAGATCGAGGCAAAGGCTTGCGCGTACCTCGAGTAAATAAACTATCCTCGCATTATCGTCGCCTCGCAACACGTTATACGCTTGTAAAATCGCGAAAACAAATGTCCGTGACGACGAAGTTAAGGAGATGAGAGACCGCCTCGATGGTACACGCGGCCAAACACCAGCGTACACTCGTATCCCCTCGACTTTATACGTATGGCCGGCTATTAATGAAACGCAGGCAGCTTTGTCAGACTGGCGCGGATTATCTCGTCGAAGGTTCCGCGACGCAGTTCCTCTTTTGCAACGGGCTGCCGGCGGTGCTGCTGTTCCTCGTTACTTGATCGATTCGCGTTGAGAATTTTGAGGTAAAAGGGGCAGCAGCAGTGTTGGAAAAGGGTTAACAGAAAATAAGTTGGAAAAATAAGAGTTTTTTTTAAATTTTGTGCGACAAATAGTTTATATAATTGGAGTCCCTTCTATTACGGTTCTGTCTTTCGTGTAATAGAAATTCAAGAAATGTGGATTCGATTAAATAAGTAAGATTGAAGACAAAAGTGTGGATTATTCTGGAACGTATAGACGTTGGTTGGGAAAGTTGGGAGTGGAGAATAGTCTCTAGAATCTCCTAAATCTTTAGAATCTGTATTTCTTGTTAATCTTAGTTAAAAATTTAGCGAGATAATTGTCAGTCGTAATAGAAGAACACAAGTATAGTTCCGAGATGTTCGTGTAACTATGAAAAGCCATGGAAAGTCATTGAAACGAACCAGGATCATATCTCCATCTTGTTATGTTATTACATTACTATCTTACTGACACCTCGCAGCGGGAGGTAAGAACTCTGTGATTAATAAAATTAGGAGGTTCCCGAAATTGACCCGAGTAAGCTGCAGAGAAACGGTGATCAGAAATTCGAATTTTGTATCGAACCGGCATGTTATTACGTCCACAAGGGACCAGCTTGTCGATTCGTCGGCGAATTATCTCGTCTTTCGAGCAAGCTGATCGGAGCACTTCGTGGCTGGTCAAAATGCTCTCTTGTATAATTAATTGCAGACGCGTAATACCCGGTACGCTGCGGGGCCACCTAGTAATTGGTTGCTCGGTTTTAGTTAACGAGACCTTTAAGCACCGTTTCGAGTCCTCGTACAACCGGTAAATCTCCGATACGATATAAGTACAGACAGGCAGATTTCTAACCGGCGGTGCGCACCGTTCGACGCCTTGTCCGGCAATTATTGCTACGATTGCTATGATTTAATTCCTATTACGCCATTACTGTCAATGTTTTATAGTGTTTATGGGCCATTGTACAAGGGAGGCGTGGTCTTAATGACACGATCGTAACGCGCGCTCGTATATTTATAGACACGCACGTGCATCTACATATACCGTTTTTATTCCCTGCTATCCTACTACATAGTATCGCCATACTGTCTCGCAAACTGCCAACAAGTGGACGTATTAATTGCATCGTGAATTCCATTTTGCTCTACTTATCGTGTCATCGTGCACGCTCGTTTCACTTATACTCTCGCGTGTGCGATTCGTAGCTTTCGCGGCTGAGGAAACTTGCTCGAAATCTCGCTGCCCGTTAATCCCGGCGCGCGATCCTCTACTCTCGGGTGATTCGTGGATACTCTTCTGTATAATCATACACCATAATCTGCAACGCATGCGAGCTGAAGAAAAAAAAAAAAAAACGAGCAATTTAATCGAAATTCTTAAGGAGCCAACCCCCTGTACCTGAGAACGATCTTGAGACGAGTCTCAACAACGGATGAATCTCTACTATTAATCCGCTGAGTTTGCTAAATCGATCTATAAACTATTACCACTTAATTTGTCTAGCCAGGTAGGCAAGCGTATTGTAACCCGGACTATCTTGGTGTCTTTAAATTCTCATCTACGTGTTACCGAATAATATTTTCTTTGACTCTTGACAGTATCGCTGCCCGATCTCTCTTCAGCTTTTGTAAGCAAACATGTTGCAATCATGGGCAGGATCAGCGTCGTTGACCTCTTGCGCTGAAATGTATGCACGTCGAGAATTTTTTGTCCCAAATTGCAACATTTTCTCAGTTTTAAATATATTTAAGTGTAACCCAGACAAAACAAATGATAAATTTGTTACTTCTCAACAATTTCTATCCAGTGATATCACGTCGACGAGTTCAGAAGAAAAAGAAAGCGACGAATTATTGTATACGGTTCGGCCACTCGTTATGGTCCGCGAACCAGTTGCCAGCGCAACGGGTTAAATTCTCGTTTCTTACGTTAAGTGACAGTTGGGCACCGGAGACGAGATCGTCCCACGGTAACCGATGAACAATCCGATTTCGGTCGAGACACCGATTACGAACGCCGATACCGCGTTAAGGGTTACCCGGTGGTAGATGCTCGCGCGATAAACGTCGGCGTGACTCGCACCGTCGGGGCAAAATGATTCGCGTGTTAGCCGGGTGTAACGATAATTTTCCCTAAGCGGTCTAAACGCTTCTCCGAGTCCGGTGGTAGTGGTGATGGTGGTGCGCGTGCACGGAGAGACAGCGCCAGCGAACGGGCGTAAGCAATCGCGATAACGTAACGCGTTGCTCGCAAAACCGGTATACCGGCTATCTGCGTTCCTTTTCCCGCGTTCCTCGGCGCAGGGGAACGAGTTGCCAGGTCGTTCTGTATCGGTGCAGCCGATCGTTTAGATATAATTACCGACAATTCTCAAGGGCACCGTATCTTCGGTGATTGGCCATTTCCATGGATCTCTATGATCGTTAACGAGCCCCTTCTTCGTGAGCTGCGAGCGAATTGCGAGTTATTGACGATCTCTCGCCGTTGACCGATGCTTTCGCTCGTCGACGCATCGGTCTTTCGAATCGGTCTTCGAATCGAGAAACTCACTTTCCACTCGTGACCTGGAAATATTCGATGATTTCAGAATAAATAGGGTTGATTTGTGAATGGTGTCTAGAAACGAATGTTGGTTCACGTTTTCTTTGAAAACGAGTAGACTCGGGATAACAGTGGAAATAAGTCTTTGTCGCTGTATCGTATATCCATGCTGATCGTTTCAACAAGTGTCACGAGAGAAATGTCGAGAGATTCAAAAATTAATCGAAAGTGCGTAAAATTTCTTCGTTGGAATGACTTGGCGCGGGTGAAATTAAAATTCGAAATGCGTAAATTTCAGCCACGGACCCATTTAATTGCAAGGTAGCTAATAATAAGTACAAGTCAGGATTTCGAAAGAAATAATACCCGAGTGGTATTAATACAGTTTAACTGATCATATTTAAAAATCAACTGTTTCGTTGCAGAAACGTGTTTATTTCATTCCGAAAAATAAGAAAAATATCTTGCAGCGCGCGCTACGAATTTTCAATATTCGAAGCTTTCGTTCTTATACACATTCTGGGTTAATCTTTCGGTGGAATTGTTAGCTCTAGAGTGCCGCGATTTGAATAATCCCATATTTCGAGCAGCCTGATTAAATTTACGACCTGCGATCAAGCTCGTTAACGGTGGACGTATCGCGTCCCGCGTGATTCGCGGTAGTTTTCATTGCCGCGAGTAATGACAGGTTCGACGATATCGCATGCCGTTTCAGCGTTGCCCTGTGTTATTTCTCGAAGAAACGCGAGTGATTCCATTAAGGATCTCTAGGTCCGGCCTCGGGCAATTAATGCGTCGAACGTTGCGGAAGAATTCCGACCACGGAATGGTGGGCTGGGGCTTCTTGGTACTATCGCAAGATGCGACTCGGTCGCACGATATCGCTTTCGCCGCCCACACCCGCGAGACGCGTCGTCCGTGTATTAACAGGCGTATCGTTGCAACGTTACAATCACTAACGGTCCGCGCGGGACATCGTAACTCCCACGGCTGGCTATATCCGTGGTTCTCCTCGCGGTCATTAGCGGCTAGATGACTGCCATAACAAAGAATGAAACCGCGAAAACCGGCCACGGGTTCTCGAATAACCGGCACACCGGTTACGTGTCTTGTACACGCCCAAGTGGAACTGTACGTACCGACGTGGAACAGTAATTCTTGTTTGTTCGATGAAACATTGTAAATAGGAATATTCCTTCGTATCGCTTGAGAGAACATTCTCAAGGTATTCGTCGTCAGATGTTTCCAATTTACTTTCCAAGTTAATCCATTAAGGAGCGAGCGATAATATTACGAACAACTTCGATCTCTCTGTACTTTATGAGAAGATAGAAGACGCAATGATAAAAAATAAGAAACGAATCTTTAGAATTTCCTTTGATGGTGCAACAAAACGTGAAACTTGCAACAAACGACCTACAAAGCTATTATTTCTTTACTCTCAGATACGAAAAATATATATGCATTTAGAATTTATAATATTGTACTCGTGCTACACTATAGACAGAGTTAAGCACCGTTTTCAGACCCAACGTACATTCGATTTTCTGATACAACTTGGAATTCACTTGGCCGTCGTTTAATTCAACGGAAACTGGTTTAGCGGAGCGGACTCGAGCGTGTTCGGATATTTGTAAAACCTAAATACTCTGTCGAATCCCATAGCTCGTGTTTCATTAGTTTATTTGATAATTGATAAACCGATGAAAAATTCGAGGGACCTGCACACTCTGTGAGAATATCGTAATTAGCGTATCGCGAGTAAGGGGGACGAGTAACGTAACGGCCTTCACATCCAGAGAACCAGTCCTGGGCGTTCTATAAACTCTACTTAAAACGGCGGATATCGTAAACGGAAACTGCAACACTGTTACACCTGAGAAACCAGTATCCTCTCTCCATGGCGTTGTCGCCCGGTGACGGCCGGTAGATTGTCTTAATAAGGCCAATAAATCGGTGTTAACGCGGAATTACGAAAGGGTCCGGTCAGTCCCCAACGGTGGGACCTCCTGCACGGCGATCGGTACTCCGCGCGATCAGCGGGTGTCTTCGCGGAACGAAAAAAAAGAAAAAAAGAAAGAGAAGAGGAAGGGGGGAAAAATAGAATTCAAACACTCCTACAAAGAGCGTGGCTGGTGTCACGCGTTGAAATTGCCAGTAAAGCCGACGAACGTCTTCATGCGTGGCCGCGGTCGGGTGTCGTGCGGCTACGGGTTGGTTTCCACAGGCCAGATTTAAATACCTCTATAAATAATCGATTATATGGGAAACATTAAACGTCTTAATAAGCGAAACGTCGACCTGTTTTTTTCGAGTAGCCGAAAACGAACGCCCGCGGACTATCTCCGTTCCTCCCGGTTGGCACCTGGTTCCTCCGCTCCTCTGCTCGTCGCTTTCTTACACTTTATCGTTGCTGGAGGCTGTTTCATGGCAGCAAGTGCGTTCTTCGTGGGAAACACACAAAGTGTGGGTGTTCCAGGTTAATGATTCGTCGAAGATTAAAATTCTTCTAGCGAGGTAATTTCGAAGAGTATCTTAGAAGACAGTTTCGGGGAGGAGTATATATTCTATTTCAAAGAACAGGCGCATCTTTGAGGGTCGATGCGACTCCGAGCGCAGAAATGAGTCAACCAGCTGGGTCTGATGGGCGTACACACGAATATTGGTTGGGACACGCGAGCCTCACCTTTGTTTCGGGATACCTGCGTTCCCGTTATCTCGTCGGTGATCTCTTTCAACCGTTGAAACATCACGGAGTCTTGATGATCGAGGAGAAATTAGTGGAAAACCGGAGGAAAGGCTATCGATACGTATCTGATCGATGTTCTTTCACTGGCCATTCCAATACCATTGTTTGAAAATACCTTCGTAACGCTTCGAAATGCCCTGGACGATCGTCCTTTCACATGGCTGTCAAGTATGAATCGTTCACCATAATTCGACCGTCTCTACCGTCCTTTGAGCCATCAGAATCATCATTTGAAAATTCCAACGTAAAAGTAGCGTGCAGTTCGTAGCACATGTGTAGCAACTTCTCGAGAATTAAACGATATATTGTGTATGTATGTGAGTCATGACGTTTTTGTAGCTTTATGTGACTTTGAGCGATTAGTGATCATCGAAAAACGTATTATAATTAGTTGAAACATGAGTTTATTTATACATTAGATAGTTTCTCTGTATATAGAAAAAAGTTAAAGAAAATTATAATTGTAAGTTGTAGCATCAACATTCTATCGATGGAATTTTTTCAGATCGATCGAAAATTTAGATAACTTTATTCAGAACAAGTATATCAAAGATATCTTTGATTATTATTTCCATGTCCTGCATCGGACATAGCTGAAATAATTACAACTTGATGCTTACATGTCGGAAGCGTTAAAATCTTAACAGCTCCCCCCCATAACGGTGGCTAATCTAATTTCGCTTTAACGTCGGTTGTAATTCCACGTCATCACCGAACATTTCCGAACGAAAATCCCCGAGACGATCTCGCGGCTCGAGATGAAAGACGCCACGATGTGTCGCGACAATAAAAAGCTGTATAGCTTTTCGGTTTGTCACGCGTAACCTTGCCTCCCTATTCATCTTCCGGGCGGGCACGGCCGATGGAACGGCGAACAATGACAGGCACAAAGGGCGGATGGCTGCGCGCCACGAGACGCTGACATAATAGAAGCAGCGATGCCGGGGTGAGAGTGCGCGCGTTTCAGAAACGAAACACCTTCTATTAAGACGTCTGTCGACTCGCGCGACTATTAGTGGTACTAGTGACTCGTCGAACAGCGACGAACGTATCAGAATAAACGTGTCCTCCCTCGGCCAGTTGCCGCTCTGTCACGGTTTTCCACTTTTCAAGTTCGCCTGGGAGAAGCGTTCGGAGAAAACGGAGATTTTATCAAATTGCCGGGGTCTCGATCCGCTTCATCGGTATCGTTTTTCAAACGATGCACCATTTATTTTTCACTCGAGGAGAGTGAATCTTCGGAAGAGGGTAAATGGATATTATTTCAGTCGACAAGGCGGGAGGCGGCTTTAAGCCGCGCCTTCATTCCTTTGCTCGAACCGCTGTATTTAACGTTTCACCGCGTTTACAACGATTTCCTTTACCCGCGTCATTTATATCAAGAGAAGAATACCTCGTCGTCGTTGTCACTTCAGGAGTAGTTCGTTTGGAAAAAGATAATCTTGACTGATCGTTGAATAATCGTCAATGAACTGTTGGCATTCCTCCGTGCTACGTCATTTACCGATATTCTCTATTGTGAAAGTACGATAGATACTGTTACTTTTCGGATATAGGTGTTCGTAGGTGTGTGGTATGTAAAGTTGGATATACGAAGGTTCAACCAATACACATTAGAAAGAAAGGTATTCGATACTTTTCTTCAACAACGCCTCAACATCGTCGAGGCTCGTTGACCGAACAGTGTCGGGGCGATATTGCGCGTGGGTGATCCGCCGCGTAATACAGGGTGTTCGAGCGAAGATATCGCGTGTACCGCTGCCCCGGAGGGAAGTGGGTCTCATCATAGCAAGAGACACCCTATCCGGCGAAAAATTTGTCGTTCGTTTTAGCGGGCCGAACCTAATCCACCGATCCCGCCGCTACCGTTCCAGAACCTCGCGCAGGCTACCGGCACAACAGAAAGAAAACGACCAAGAAATAGATTAAAAAGGGTGTTCATTCGTCCGAGAGGCCGAGTTGATGCCTCAGCCCGACGACCAGCATCGTTCCTTTTTCCTTATTTCTTCTTTTCTTTTTTTTAATCCAGATAGAGAGAGAGAGAGAGAGAGAGAGAGAGAGAGAGAGAGAAAGAGAGAAAATATCGTCTCACCCCGTGGCGCGCGGCCCCCGATAGATCGAATTACCCTAGGGTTTCCAGCAGCCACGCCATTGGTCAGAGGAGGTCGGTGTCAAAGGAAGGAGATCCAAGGAGGAGCGTAGACGTGCGAAAGGGCGGTTTGCGTGTGCGAACAAGGTTATGCTAATGTTGCACTCATGTTGCGGTGCGCGAGAGTGTACAGGCCAGGTTAGCGTTGGCAAAACGGGGGCGGCGAACGTGCCACGTGAAGTGAGCGTCAATATACGTGTCCTCGTATATGGGACTCGACGGTGTCCCTAAGCTGCTGGCCGTCGTCGGAAGGGCACGTAAGTGGCAAGACGTCAGGGGGTGAGCGCGCGAGTGCAGAGCGAAAGAGCAGCTATAACTTCTGGCCGAAACTAATTACGAAGCGTGATATTTAGGCGGCGGCCGCTACCTTTTGTTTAGACGAAATCTCATTTGAATATATTAGCCGGTGGCGAGGAGTTTCTCTCTCTCTCTCTCTCCGAGCAGCTTCGAAATATCGATTAGCCGACAGCCTCCCATAACACGCCCCGTCTCTCGGTTCTGTTCCATCCTTTTTCAGCCGGGTGTGTTGCACGAATTTTCTAATTAATTGATCGGAGATAATGCCACGCGAGCCGTACCGTTTACACGAATACTAATTCATCCCTTTCACCAGGGGACTCGTTTTCTTTCGCGTCCTATCCCTATCGATCCTCGACCGTCCGGTTCTCATAGACGTAAACGAAACGAACACTTCCCGGACGCCCCGAGCAACCTTTGTCTCAAGATTCGAATTACGAACGATAGCGTGATACAGCGTCTGATTCGATCGGTTTTACGATCGAAGCCGATGGTGAATCTGTGAAATTTCAATCGAACGGAAATTGGAACGCCGGTACGTGTATTATCCCGCGGAAATCGTGAAAGGGAGAAAAACGAGAAAAATCGTAATTTCTGGATTCTTTCGCGGAAGTGCGTGTGCTGCGAATCGTCATATTTTTACGGCAGGGAACAACAGAGCGCGTAATAATCACCTGAAAGGCAACTTGTACGTTCACCCTTCGCGCGCGCGGTCTTTGTGTCCTCGTGCATAACCCAGCTAAGTAAACTCGGCCCACGTTGAGATCGTAAACGCGTTTACAGTGGCGTAGCAACGACGTAAACTACGCGACTGTGTTGTGGTATTAAGCGTTGCTTGGAATTGCTGTGGAGCACTGTGTTTGCTTCGAACACAATTCGCATTACCGCCGAACGAGCCGGGAATGACGGTTGTTCAAACGAAAGAAAAAAAAAAAGAGAAACAGTGTTTCGCCGTTTTGCCGTTGCTCGCTTGCGCCTCGCCAATTATTTGCTTACGAACACGGGCAGAATCCGGGCAACACTGATAGAAAATTACACGATAATCTCGCAATCTCGATAACTAACTCCACTTTAGTTTAATTACATCCGACGGTATTGAAATTCATCGTCGTATCCTCCGAGAGCCGTGTAACTCAAACTACCTCTATTCTGATAGCGAGTCGGAGATTGCCTCAACAAATGTAAATTAACCGTATTGTTAATTAGAAGCTCGCGTGGTTCGGGTATAAACAGGTTTGCCGGCACTTGAAATAGATTAGAATTATCTTACTGTTCGTCGGTACTTACTTGCCTGTCCTGTCCTTTCCATATCGAGTCACAAAGTTTCCGTCACACGTTTCCAGACCGAAATTACGCTCGCTTTTATATTGTTTATACGTACATGCAATATATACGTGTACTCGAACGGTGATGCCGGGAACGCGTATATTAGCGATACAAAGCACAAAGCACAAAGCGACAATTCTACGTACCTGGAATTAGAAACGCGTGTAATCGAACGACTGAACGAGAGAGCCGGGTGAAAGGAAATCGAGTTATACCGCCGGGGAGCAAGCCCGCTTCCGGATATATTGTGCACGATCGTTCCATAATGTTCTCGCGGCAGGTGAGGTCGCGGTGCCGTTTAAACGTCCGTTAAATATCCCGAGCGTTGGAAGAGCGCGGGGGTCGTGGTCGCGCAGCCAATAATTATTTTCTATTTCGCCGATACCGCCTGTGCGTAGATACGCAGTTCGATAAACAAGCAGGAAGCCGACCTTACCCGTGGTAACTTTCTGCGTGTACCGGTGCCTCTGGTGCGAATCGGTACACCCGGCAGAACCGATGATTATCCCCCGCGTGCCTCCTACCGTCGATCCACCAAACGATTATCAGTTCGAGTTCGATCGATGATCTCGCGAGGCGTTCAAGCCTCCTCGTGATCGGGGCGGTGGTTATCGGTTCACCTACGTGCAGCCACGCAGCATGCGTCGTTTGTCCCGAGAAAATTCTCCTCGGCCCGTTCGATTAAATGAACGTGCCCCGGCCCGATCGAAACAACGGGCCCGGTGCATCGGCGGTCGGTCGTCGGAGCCGAGGCTCATTTCGAGATAGCCCCTCGAAATTGATGAAATTAAACGGAATGCGATGAGATTAAACGACGATGGAGAAAGGCAGACTCGAGGAGGAGAAGAAGGAGGAGGAGGAAGAGGAGATGAAAGGTGGCCGGATGATTCGCGAATTAGTAGCCACGCGGGTCGGCGCCTTTGTCGAGTCATTGTCTCGCGTATTAGAAAGCCGAAGCTGAATGCCGATAGCGCGGCGTTCGGCGTCCAGGTATACACCGTAGCCTACCGTGTGTACAAGGGGAACATTTATTATTGCTCGCGTACACGTTAGACTGTGCAACGCTGGCTGTGTACGCCGCGATACGTGGAAGAGAGTGACGGATACGAAAAGGGAGAGAGCGAGAGAAACGATACGAGCTGGTGACGAAGGAGAGAACGAGAGAGAATCGTAGGAAAGGGGCGAAGAGAGTGGATCAGGGTTGCTGCTGCGTGGGGAACGAATAGTTGTAAACGCGGGCGCGAAAGGTCTCTCCTAGAAGCCGAGCCCCCTATTGTTTTCGCGATCGAAGGAGGCTCGTTCGCGCGGTTACACACATACATGGGCGCGCGCGCGCAAGAGAAATCGCTCAGTAACGTGTGTACTTGGCGAATCGATTATTTTGGTGGCCATATAAAGCAGCCGGCCACTTTTTACACCGGGTTTTAGAGACCACTTCCACGTTTGGCCGGTTTGATCCGGCCGAACGTAGCACGACGACGGGGGTGGTGACGTATATGCACGTCAGGACGGTCGTTTCAGGGAAAAAGGAAAGTGTCCCGGATTTCGAAACCGCTGAAATACGATTTTCCCCCGTGGCGTGTGGATGTGTTCGCGGTCGTTGCGTCACGTTTGCGCAACCGTTCGCCGCCGTTCTCGTTCCTCTCGTTCGCGTCGGCGAAACACGCCACACGCCGAAGAAAACCAGGTGTATCCAGTTTCTACGCGGTTATGGGAAAAATAGAGTCCACACCGTTGCGGATAAATTGAATTTCCGTTCGGCGAAGGGGAGACAATTATGAAGAAGATTACTTTCGCGGATTAAAATTGCGAAGCGATAAGATCTGTATTCCAACGCGACTTGTACGACTCGTGGTATTTCAACCACGATCTTCTATTTCGTTGTACTTTTTAATTTCTCTTTCAATTTTTCGTACACGATGCTCGAAGAGACAACAAACTTTTCGTGAAATTTTATATGTTTCTCCATTGAAAGTAGGACTCTCGTTCTAAAATGATGTCAAGAATCTTTTGGAAAATCACTTTCAAGATTTGTTTTGCAATATCTCGTATGGAAATATCCGATTCTTTTTTTTCTTCCGGACGAAATACGTCTCGCGATAGAAACGGCAGGACACGTTCGGGCGGCGTTCTATATCTCGAAAGTGCGAGATAACAATTCCGCGAGGGCTACCGACAATGCCGAGACGGAGCTTCTGACCGCCTCGGTAGCTCATTCGACTTGGCAACGATAGCTGCTATCATCGGCCGTTAGTCAATGATACACATTTCGGTGCTGGTTTCTCCGCTTTCGCCACGTAGGCGGCGCAGTATCGCTTTGTTCCCGGTTTGTTGTCTCGATGCGGACGGAATTTACCAGCGATTCGTGAATTTTTTATTCACCTCGAAATTCAACGTCGTATTTCGTCGACGATAGCGCCAACGTTGCACGCGGACAATAATGTAATTTAGAGAAAAAAAGCGAAGATTTGTTTCGTTTCTCCGGGAAGGAGAATCGAGTAAGTCTTTCCTCGACGATAGTTTTATTATCGCAGTTCATGTTCTTGCTATCTATCTTAACTGTTAATGTAGGGTCTGGTAGACTTTACGTGCTGTCAGACCCTATATAGATTTCTGTATAGAAGAAACGCGTCGTTGACTGTGAAATATTTTCCGATGAAAATTCGCAACAATACAAATTGCCGTTTGCGCAAATTTATTTTATTTTCCTAAGAAGTGGAATCTAAATTGAGATTCGTTTCAGTCTCAATATTTCACAATTTACATATATTCTAATTTATAAATTCATTCAAATATTCGATTTCAATCCAAGTCTCAAATTCAAAAACACTTAATGAACGACGTATAAAGAAATTGATTCAGTTCGTCTCGTTTCTAGATCGGGGCACAGACTGAAAAGAACTGAAAAGAAAGTTCATGTCCCGTGACCAATAAAAACCTCTCTGCTCGTGCCAGCAGCTTTATGACCAAGCAGAAACACGACGGTTACGCGAACGATCGGTCGAAAGGAGAGCGTGGCCAGGAACAGAAACTGGCGGTTCGTACTTGGTACGTTGGCGGGATGACGACCGGGAATCGAAGTCGGGGGCCAGTGGCCCAGAGATGATCGCATCTCCGATCTCTCGATGTAAAGCCTTTTTAATACGGTTCGTTCGAGCCAATCGCGCGTGGAGAATCGCGCGCTCGCGTTTATCGCCGCGCGTCCGGACCGAGACGCGAGTATGCATCGAAGAGAGTGCACGCGGTATTATAATGCCATCGCGGACGTGGCATTAGCTTATCACGCGGCTGCATCTCGATCCTTTCGTCCATTCGTTTCTTCATCGATTACATTGCAATCTCGCTGCGTAGGTACGTATCACCTTTTGGCACCGATGCTTCTGGGTCCTCCCAGATGCAAATGTCTCGGAGGGGTGCTCGCTTTTGTACGCGACCCACACCGGGCACCCGTCGACCCACGAGATATCAACGAAACGCGGATCGTGTTACGATGATATCTCTCACGGTACGGCGGCGAGGTTGCATCCGAAGATCATTTTTCGCTTAGTTTCGCGATTCTAACATCGCCCGAGTGTTCCTTCGATAAGGCGTTGACTAACGGGTTCGACGAATTTCGATTAGCTTTCGTCTCTTGGCAGAAACGTGATATATATTATTATCAGAATATGTAGATAGGTGTCGTTTCTTGATTCGGTTCTTCACGAATCGCATCTTTCTTTTGTATTATATATTTCGTATTATTTCTTGTGTTTCTTTGAAGCACCATCGCACGTTGGTACTTTTCAGCAATCTTCAAACTGAACTCATCCAAATTAATTATCGATTAGTTTGTTGCTGCCTTGAGAGATTTCCATTTAAAAAGTTCTATATACTTACAGTTCATGCCATTATATCTCAATTAAGGAAACATCACTTCCTTGGAGAAACTTTTCACTCGACTCTTTGTAAGCACTTCCACAGTACTACTTCTCTCGGTTGCTCATTCGAGGATCCCTACATTCGCTGGAAATCGATTTCCAATCGATACACCGTCAACGTGCCCTCACCATCGAATGCTTTATTCAACTGGAGGATCGTCGGTGCGCAACTTTTGCAACTTGCTTCTCTACCTGGTTGCTAAACTGGGTCACTACTATTATGCATCGAGCCCATTCATTTTTAACGGGAATGGCAACACGGTGAAAATCTTTGCGAATTTCCCCGTGAGCGGCGTTTTCGTCCTCGCTACGTATTCCGTTCTCGATTTTTAATCGTAAAACACGGCTGCCACGGTATCTCAAGCAACAATGGCGCGGAGGAACGCGGCCTGAATTATTCAGCGTGGCCTAGGGCCCTGACTGCGAGTTCTCAGACGGTCCTGGTCAACCGTCAGCCGACGTTGGTTAACGTTTCACACGGCAAACCATCGGCACACGCCGCGTGAACGATTCTCCAAGAACGCTCCCTCGATAATTATCGCCTAAATTATTATAATAATTTTCACCGATCCTCTAATTGAACGTTCAATGTTCCCCTGCCGATCTCGTTGTTCGCAGAAGCACTCTTACGCTACGGAATAAGGAATGACTTCTGTACAAAGTCTGTCTCTGTGCTAAATAATTTTAATGGCGAAAGAATAAAAATTTGGAGAATTAGAATTTGATTAGATGTATTATGTTTTTTGTAATTTTTCCAAATATCGTAAACTCATTTGGTTGGTTCATTCATAAAATGTGTACGTCGATTGAATTACTTTTGATTCTCTGAATTCTCTTTCTACACCTTCGTCTGCTTTTCGGCTAAGTCTTAAATTCTATAGATTGAACTCGTGCGTCTTGACGCTACGGTGATATCGCGCGAGCTTTTGGGCTCGTCTGGTATTAATAGACAAAAGAAAGAAAGAATCGTGAAAGTGGAAGTTAGAAAAGTTTGACTTTTCGCGATATCAACCGCGAGATCAGGGATCCAAAGGAAATTCAAAGATTCAAATCGAATTCAAGATTTTTCAATCGAACGAAACGAAGTTTGAAATTCCAAACTTTCTCGCATAATGCGATATATTATTATAATATATAATATATAATAATATATTATTTCACGGTTTCGTGCTTCTTTCCTCTTTTTCTCTCTGTCTATCTCTCTCTGTCGAATCGAATAATCCGGCGAGTATCGATTTTCCTGGCTGAAAGATGAAGTCGTTGCCAGGCTATTGATTCTAGAAAGTTTGAACAGGGCCACGGGCAAGTGAAAACGCGGCCATTTGGAGCTCAGCTGCGTACACATCCTCGGCTAATCCTGACTGTATCTATAACGCAGCCGGGCCCCCGCAATAAAAATATAATGCACGATAAACGCGTGAAAGCGTGGCTCTGACTGCCATAACGATCCACCATCCAGCGTCCCCTCGTCGACCCATTGTACCCGAAACCCATTTGCGAAAGCGCTTAACTCGTCTCGACGATTAGCTCGATCCTTGTCTCAGACCTTCGAAACCCGTCGATCGATCACGTTTCACTATCAATGCAAAGCAAAGACTCCTCTTTCCCTGATTCGTTCCGACAAATACTACGAATCGTACCATTAATTCATTCAAACGAAAGAAAAAAAAAAAAAAAAAAAGCAACGTGTGTAATTGAAAAAAAAAAAAGAAAACAAACAAACGAAGAATTAATTAGAAAAAGGAAGGAAAGAAGAAACACGAAGGACGGTTAATCGTTTCGAGGCCCTTCACCAGGGTCATAAATCATTGGATCAAACGTTGCTGGTAGGTGAATTCGCGCGATGAAGCGTTCCGCTAAATCCGTCGGTTCCTCGAGACGGTCCGCGCGAAATCAGCATCATTAAGGTAGATTTTTGAAATGCCGGTTCAACGTGCCGAGATTCCCGAGGCGAAGGGAAGAGTAGTCACCGGGGAGAGATCTGGCCGTGGAGATTGGCCCGACGAAGAGGGTCCACCGAAGATTTTTGGGGGGGCTTCGAACGACAAGATGTTAACACGTGTGTTCTGTACCGAGCGTCGGTGCCAAGCCGGCCGAACCGAGGTGACACGATGTAATCTGAGACAGCCGACTTCGGGGACCAACGGGGCCGAACGGGGCCAGCCCTTTCCTGCCTCTCTCGCTTTGCTTTCCTTTCCTTTCCTTTGCACGGTTGCCAGCCTGGTGCTGGTTCACTGGACCGAGCCGGAGGACCTGTCTCTCATACACGACAGGACATGCCACGACAAAAGAGCGAAACGCTCCGGGGTTTCGATGGGTACCGCGTTAAAATTCGCGAGTGATCGCCTATCGTTATGCACGTGAACACGAACGGGGGACCGGGTTAATTAATTCGGGGTATGTTCCAGTCACGGGCCCGGCGTTCCGCCCTCGAGACGAGGCGTTCGTTAGTTTCAGTCGGTTTCATCCTTTTTCCCTCAGCCTCTGCTCGACTTTCATCGATCAGATATGGGATATCTGTAGAAATTAGTTTGTCAGTGCAGTTTGTGAACTTCGATTGATCACGGTTTAACGAGCGGGCAGCGGATTTTTGCGCGTTTGTGCAAAATTGAGAAACTGAGAACAGAATTTATATTCATGTGTGGCAAATCGAACTTTAGCTCTTAACTTCTTGTATCCTAATACGTAAAAAATTACGAATTTGCTTGGTAAAATCTTTGAAGAAAACAGTCGAATTAATTAAGAGAGAAATCAATATCTGCGGGACAAGTCTCTCTGCCTAGATTTTAATGATTTGAATTTGTACGAACGTCCTTTCATCGCGACCTTTCAATGAAATATCGATTCTTCCTTTCCCAAATCTGTTAAATTAACGCGAAACTGGGAATATCAATGAAAATTCGTCGGTACCGAAGATTCGTGAGAGATCGAAACACAATATTAATGCGGCGAAACTCTTCTGTCCCCGATGTCTTCGATTTTGATTGCATTGGCCTTGTTTCGGCGAGCACCACCAGGCAAAAGGAGAAACGAAGCGGTCATGTTCGGGATTAAAACGCGAGATATGAATGCCCATTGTCTATTTTGCATGCGAGTGCGGCCGGGGCAACGGCGCGCGTCAATAAATTTTTAATTTCAAGGGCTCTACCGTGCGGAAAAGGGGACACGGCGTAAAATGCACCTTTCATCTGTCTTCGACAATAGACAATGCGCCTAAGATGTGAGATATTTCGTGAGAGTCGAAACACAGTGGTTGTGTGGGTAGCCACGGCGAAGAATAACGGAAAGTGGGACTGTCTGGATCGTGTAGAATGTAGGAAAGAGGACGTGCCCATCGGCCGTGAGGCAACTTTGTTTTGGTATGCAACCATCCCGCGGAACACCGCGCCGGCTTAGCCGGTTAGATTAAATAGTTTCACGGTGAGTCACACTTTCATTGATTTCTTTATTACTCGGAATTGAATTTCAAGTAGGAACATGCTAATCCCCGTGACAGTCACTTCGTTGAATCGTTACCGACGTTTAACAAGGAAATCAAGCAAGACTTCTAGTCTTTGCTCGAGTAAAACCTTGTAGAGAGATTTACATATTGTCTTTGAATGGTTTTTCAAAGTTTTTCATTTGCGCGCTACTATATATATATATATGTGTGAGAGCAAAAAATGTAGGTACTTTCTCGGATATTTATTAAATTGATCTTATTTCATTCGAACTGCTTGGAATCTTGTTAGAAAGATAAGGATTGCGTCGGAGTAGATAAAAATTAGATTTATTTTTGTCTTTTGCAAAGTTTGAAAATTCAAAAGTTTGAAGTATCAGCTTCTCTCCAAAGTGTCTCTGTCAAACACGCAGGATATTGGCACGATCCACGTAGTTTGGACGTGCGAAATGTACATCAACGACAATTTCCTTTCCTAAAGTATTTTAACTGGAAGTGAACGTGTTTCTAAAAAAAAAAAAAAAAGAAATGTGTAGAGTATAAAATGCAAATACGGTAGAAACGTGCCCACGGGGAATCCAGCGTCCTTCTGTGATTTCGCAGAAATCGTCGCGAAGCACTGAAACGACCCCCTGCGTTTTCGTCAAACACTCGTCACCGAAATTATCTCACGCGCCAGTGCCAAGAAGCGCCTTTTAATCTCTCCATTATCTCGCAAACGAGGCGCAGAGGATTCGCCTCGGTTCAGAAGCGGAGAAATCCGTTCACAATGCTCGCGATTGCTCGCGCAGACAATCTCGCGCATCTGCAAGTCAGAGTACGTGACTGGATTTCGTACGTTGCGGCGGTTGGGTTTGCTCCGCGAGGCGTTATCGCGTCAGAAAGGCGATTCCTCGCGTAGCCCTGATAAGACGCGATCGCGTGGCAACGCGGCGTGGATCCGCGACGTCGATCGAAAGCGAGGAGGAAAGAAGAGAGAGAAGGAGGGCCAGGGACTCGCTCCGGCATGGATCGAGCATTAATGCTGTTTGCTTAATACGCGTTTCGAAACGAACGCGAGGAGACAAACGAGCAGGTAGACGAGGCACAAAGAGGAGAGGAGCGGAGACAGCTAAGCAAACATTCGAGCTCGTTTGGCTTTTGTGCAGCCGCTGTGCACAAGCGATCAACGTTGCACACACACACACACACACGCTCGTGAGCGCGTGCTGCTGCGCGACAGCCATAGACGACTCGCGGGAAAACATCCTAATCCCCTTGAACTGCAAACTGAAATAGAATTGAAGATAGAGACTGCATTGACGCGTACGCTCCTCGATTTTCGCTCCTCTTCGTGCCGCAACGTGCGCGATTGCCTCTCTTACCACCAGTCTTTGAGCAAATCTCCGTTCCTTCGTGTTCCATTTCGCGTTCCTTCGCCAAGCGTCGCGCGTTTCCTTAAGACGCTTCGCGGTTTCGTTTTTTCCTTCACATCTTCTCGGGGGTGGGAATTGCAACAAGTTGTACGTTTACGTGTTTCTCGAGCGTCTGGCGTGTACTATCGATGAGAAATGATTTTGCAGCAACGTTTCTCTTACGGCGTCGTGTATCGTACATTAGTTTCAGTGGATACGACTACTTGTATGACTGTAATTGTAATTGACGTCGACTATTTGAATAGAAAATTTGTATGACATTGCATATCGAAGGTATCGTGTCCATCATATTGTTTTTATTATATTCACATCAAGGATACCCCAGTTTCATCCGATCGAAGTTTGTTAGCATGCTCTGTCCGCGGTGAATTGGATGATTCATTCATGAAGAATCGGTGATTCATTCATTGAAATGGAACACAATGAGAATCAGCTGTGCGTAGTAATAAATTTCATTTCCTATAGGCGTGATTATCAAACATGGTGGGCATTTAGAAACAACTAGCCAGCATATTAATTTGCTACAACCCATTCTTTTCCTACCTACCTATGAATTAAACCGAGTTTCTACATACACGACCGTTTCGATTTGTCTTCACATCTAAAGATACGACAGAACATACTACAACTTTCTCAACTGTCTTGTATAATAATTTTTCATATCCTTTGCAGATTTTCCCACTCTGGTCGACGTTTCATCATCCTGGTCTTCCAGCCAATCCACAGCGTTCCAACACTCTTCCACCAAGGTATGACAATCCTCAGAAGATCTCCGAACGCACAAAATCTGTCGGCGATTCGGCCACTCGTGTCCCTTTGACTCGCAGTTCGGGGCACAAAAAAAGCGAGATTAAGCGGCGGCTCAATGATACGCGTCGCGCCGGCCTGCACGTCACGCGCTATAATTGAATGATTATTGTTAATCGTAAACAGGTAGCGCCGAAGGAGGCGTTCGCCGCGATCATTAGGGGTAACTGAAAAATACGTCGCGCCGGTTTCTGCACGACAAGCGTGTACAAGCCCCGCGTCGTAGCCTGTAATTTTCCTCGTCGAGCAGCTACGCTGTTGCTGACACGCAACGACGACGGTACAAACGTCGCATTAAATCGTTAGATCGTCGCCGTTTAATCTTAAACGCCCCGTCCGGCATTCCCTCGATCATTTTTGTTTCGCTTCTTTTCCTCCGATTTTCGCTCTGATTGCAAATTTGCAGAATGATTGATTGCAAATCTTTCGATCTCGGCGAGTGTGCTGGCGAGTGTCGTGTGAAATTTTACAACGCGAGTTTTACAATCGAGATTCGTTTCCGGTTTGTTTAAATAACAATTTCATCCGCTTGTTTGTTTGTTTGTTTGTTTGTAGTTATTCGTTTATTTACTCCAGCGAACGATAGTAATGTCCAACTAAATGTCCATTATACAGAAAGCTTTTATGTTCACGTTGCGCGTGGTTATGTAAAATGAATCGAAATTTCATTGGCATTTCAACCCGTTACGAACCGTGAAATAATTGATCACATCGTTATAAATACTTCAATTTCCTCAAATTTCATAAAATTGTACAATCCTTCGAATATTGCATTAACCTTCGATATCGTAAAGCGGGACGTGATAATACAAATTAATCGAAAAGAATTGCAAATGAGATATTTTGGTTTTTGGTGGGTGATTCATACGAGACGATTATTATAAAATTTCAATGTGGAAGTATCTGTGTATAAGTCTACACGTGCAAGTTGTAGAAACAGTCTACTCTAAAACAGTAGTTCATTATTGTAACATTTTTAAATTCTATGAAAATTTACTTGCATAAACATGAATTTTTTTTACGCGAATGGAAGCTTGTACGATTAACGATCTTCAATCAGGTCTGTTTTTCATCAAGCATTTGGGTGGATAAAATACCACTGTATCACGCATTGAAAATTGCAAGTTTTTAAATAGTTTCAAAGTTCTTTGTTCTTTTAAATAGTTTCGAAAGAGTCTTCGTTCGCGTAAAGGTGAACGCGAGACTTATAGGAACAGTTTAATTTCACGGCTAAACAGGTAGAGTTTTCATACGATACTCGTCAACCGGAGGGAAGCGCCTGGTTATCTTAAACGATCCAGTTATAAAACAGAATCAGCGTTTCACAAGCGTGAAAATGCGTTTCCGCGCGCTCGCGCGACCAGTCGAGGACGCGATGACTGGTCGGAACGAATTTTTTCTTTTCAAACGCGATCAACGCACACGCGAAATTAGACGCTTCCTGCAGCCAGGGCGAAAGCTGCTGAAGTCATCGAATTAAACACACACGGCCGTGAACGGGGTTAACTCCACGCGTTGTCGGAGAAAACAACAAAAGCTTCTGCTTTTCTGCTATTCGAACGGTTCGAGCAGCGGTTCTCGGCGATCGTCTCGATTTCATTCCGACACAGTTCGAGGAACGAGCGAAAGGAACAAACCCCGTTTCCCCGGACGAGGAGGAAGAAAACGAGGGAAACGGAAAGATGGAGCGGCGGATCCGAAGCGTGAAACAGAAAATTATGCGCGGTCGACCGAGCGTGCACAATGCGAGGAACTCCGCAGCGACCGATTCCGATCTAACGACACCGTAAAGGTTTCACGGATTAGCCGTGAGGATCCGGAGATTCTCGCGGCTTTCAAGTAGGAAGAGGAGCAGGGGAAGGGTTCTGCGGTAGCGCAGGAACAGGTAGTCGAGAGACCTGAGCGGATACCTGAGCGCGCGTACTCGTGAACGAACACGGCACTCTCGTATCCTTGGCTAGGACTCACGACCACGAGGAAGCTCAACGGCTGTCCTATTATAAGAAAATAGATCGACTTACAGCAGCGGCGGGGCAACGAGGGAGCGAGAGAGAAGGAGAGAGGAGAAGGTGTCGGAGCGAGCGGTGCGAGAAGGAGGAGACGCGTCGTGGAACCGGAGGCGTCGGATAGAATTCACGATCGAATGACCGGGGACCGAGAGAACGACGTCTAGAGCCCCGTCACAACACCGTGTCACTTGCCTGTCAAATCGGATTAGGCAAATAGCCGGACGATACATCGGGGGGACAAGGTTTTCGTGGTTGCGGCTGCCGCCAGTGTCTCCCGATGGAGCGTACCGTGGCCCACGCGTGCTATCCACCTTTCACCGATTTGACCCTACGACTGACGATAAACTCGCGGCTAATATCGTTAGCGCGGGAATTACGCGCTGGTATAAAGTGAAAATAAAACTGCAAAACCTTGGAAAATTAGATAACTTTCGGATCTGTCGAGCCAAGCTTCATTGTCGTAGCGATTACGTTGTACATCTATCGAGAGACGTTGCCGATAAATCGATACCGGTCGCATTTTCTGTGGTAGATAGGTCGTCGTATGCCTACCGCTCGCGAGTGTCTGTCAGAGGTGATGGAGTAATTCATTGACGGATAAGTTCGCGACGAGCCGATATTAATACAGGCTGCCGTAGATCGATCAGATCGATTAACCACGCGACTACAAGCGAAACTAGGATCGGTAGCGCGGCACATGGGTGAGAGAGAGAGAGAGAGGGGGGGGGGAAGGGCAGGCGCGAAGGTAACAGCCACGCGAGCGGACCCCTCGCTCGGATGAATTTATCGATCGGTGCCCGTGGATCCGTGTAAAGTCTCTATAAATTAAAGCTTCCAGTGATATTGATGGACGTCGACGACGTGATTCGGCGCTCGTTCTGGCCGGAATAAATTAAGATCCCGTCGGTGAGTAATGATAACTCGTTGGAGTGACGATTTCCGAGCTACAACGTGCGTTCCGCGAACGTCCGCTGCGTCTTTATTTTCAAGGATTATCATTTTTCATTCCCAGCTCCGGTTGGTTGTCGCTTTCTCTCTCTCTTTGAGGACCAGCTCGCCAGCGAAATCGCTTCTCTCGGCGTACTGTGGGCTTCTCGGTTTATCTTATTCCTTCCTCTCCTTTTGTCTCTCTTTCTCTCTCTCTTCCTCTCTTCTCTGTCCCTTTATTCATCGCGCGTTCGATTCGCGCGATCGTTGCTTAACTTCGATCCCATGGACTTTTGCCTCTCCGGCGAGAGTCGACTCGTGGCACCGTTGTGGAAGGTTGCCGGTGTAAGTAGCTCTACGGGAAGCTATGTTTATTACTACCGTTAATTGCTTTACAACCAGTCATTACTGTCACGCCGCGGCCATTTCGCGGGATAATATATTACATTGGACTCGTGCTTCCTCGCCGCGACGGCCTCGCGACGCGATACCGCAATGCGAGACGTCATCCACGTGGGCACATTCGTAAATTCTACCCATACTTTCCGCGATGAAAGCATTGGTTAATGATTCTGGCTTTGCAATAAATATCGATTGAAAGGATTTATGGAGGATTTATTCGATTTCGGGGCGTGAAATCTCGAACGAGACAAAAGCAATCGTGGTCGATTATCGGTCGGCCGCTGAAAGGAAGAAAGAAAAATTCGTAACGAGTCGGAAACTTCGCTCTGGAAATCGATCAACTGCGTTGATCCGGGAAACAACAGTGGCGCTGTTTCGAGGATCTTGTTGGAAACGTGGTTCATTACGAGCGGTGACGCTCAGTCATCGAGGATCGCTCAATTAAATCGAGAACGTATCGCCCGGATGACCGTCTCTGATGGAGGATCGAAACGTGGCAAAGAAACGGATCGTCGACGACGAGTAACGTGCAACGACAGGCCGATCCCCGCAAAATAGGCACGGACGGAGATGATCGGGATACCTCGATCGTCCGACAGCTTTTTTCCCCGCTGCGGTGTTTCTCCGGTGGTGGAGAAGAAAACGAGCGGCTGCCGCCGCGGGTGGAAAGGAGGGCGAAGACGAGAGACGTCCGGCCTCCCGGTCGTATCCAAAGGCGACCTTAATTAATTAACGAGGCAACGCTGCGTCTCGTCCGGCGGACAACGCCGTTCTTTCGGTCGTATCCACACTCTCTACCGTGTGCTAATTCGGTTAAATGGTTAATTGCTTAATTTCATTTAATACGCCTCCGATCCCGCTACTTTCTCATCTTTCGTTCTTCTTTTCCCCTCTCTCTCTCTTTTTCCTCCTGGTCTAAAAATTCTCTCTTCCGATCGGGAGCCTCCTCTTCTTTCCACTCTTTCTTGTTCCCTGGGCTGTTTGAACCGTCAGCCTCCTTCTCCGCAATCTTCGTTTTCCTCTTTCTCTACCGCGAGCGCGCGACGTCCCGTCTTCTCTCGAGGACGGTTCTACTTAGCCGCGAGGAGGACTCACGGGAAGAGGACGATCGACGAGAACGAGGAGGGAACGTATCCGTCGTGGCCGTTCCATCCTCGGCGCGAGGGGTCGATGGCCGCTCGCGATGCCGGAGAGCCTCACGAAAGAAAGAAATCGCGGGCATAATTAGCGAATGATTGATCGATGCGTGTCGCCCGAGCTATGCATGCGCATTGCTCCTTCTTCTGTCTTCTTTTCTCTCTCTCTCTTTCTTTCTCTCTCTCTTTCTTTCTCTCTCTCTTTCTCTCCTTTCTGTCACTCTCCTTCTCTCTCTCTCTCTCTCTCTCTCTCTTTCGTTCTCTTTCTTTTTGTTCGTCTTCAAGATCGTTCCTACCTCCCATCCCTCCTCGACATCGTCCCCCTTCGTTCGGTTCCCGATCTCTTTTTCTTTTGCCTTAATTTAGTGGCCATCCGCGGCGGGCATACGCCTCGACAAGGGCGCGTATGCACGCGCGCTCCGATCGAGAAGCCCCTCGCTCGCGAGAGCAAACGAAACGCGCACATGCGTGTACACGTATGCACGTAAAGAGGGATCGCGGTGCGTGCACGCACGCGGATACTCGACTTTCGGTTTTTGCCGGGACGCGGGTACCACGGCGGCGATCACGATCGGCCGGCGCGGATCTCTGTTTAGTTATTCGGAAATTATTGCGGCCCCGGGACTACTCGTTAACGATCGGCCGGAGAATTTTTCTCTTTGGTCGCGACGGGTGACGGACGCAATTTCGCCGGACGTTTGCGGCTACGTAACGATGCACCGCGTAAAGTTAATAAAACCTTTCGCCTCGCGGTGAAACCAATTAACGCGAAACCCGGTTCGACTTCGCTGCCAAATCGTCGGAAAGCCACGAAAATCGGAATTAATTAGCCGTGAGAACGAGCGTCCACCAGGGCGTGAAAATTCTCCGTGATGCCCCGGCACGCTCGTTTCCTACCCTATTATTTATCGCAATTAAGTGCATTAAGACTCTTATTGTATTGACTCAAGACACGAGAGACGAAGTTTGATCACCTTGATTCCCATCGATCGGTCGCAACATTCACGAAATTCATTGACCTCGGACCGATCCTACAAACGTCTCGTATAATTTGATACTAATTTATTCGCCTAATCCCGTCGCGGACGTCCGGCTCTGTTGTGATCGACTGTGTGAAACCATCAGAAGAATCCTGTCTTTAATTCCTTCACGATGTCATCCATCTCGAGGCACGGTACGTTGATTCTTTGACAGAAGATTGACACCGTGTTCCACCTGAATAATGCCACGCGTAACGGCGGTTAAAACACGTCTGAAATTTCTCGACTCTCCTACCGGGGCGACGACCAGAGAATAAAAAAATCCCATCGAAAGTAATCGTCTGTTAGCATCGACAGATAGTCGTAGATTCGTGATTAGGCAGCGAAGTTCGCGTGTCGTGTTTGCTTGTAAAAAGTCAATAAAGGTACGGATTATCTGTGTCAAAATCCTTGAACACACGCACAGACACACAGACACATACACATATACACACAGGCATTGGCCATTCGCTGGTTTTACGAAGCTGTTTTGAATTTTGCGCGTTTGCCGCGTCCATCGATAAACTCGACTTGCTCGATCGAGTCATGCTTTTGGAATCGATAATAATTACGCAGCTGCCGACCGGATGACGTCGAAGTTGGAGATTCGACTTTGGTTACTTTGGTTAACATCTCCGCCTTTGTGGTTGTCGATTATCGGGCACGACGTAGATTCATATCCGGTAATCCTTGTTTATACTTACGCTGTTTATACTTGCGTGACGATGCGACAGAGTCGATTATTGCCTCGGCGATGGATCGGCGTTTACTTACCTGAAACAGACAATAGTATAGAATATTAGCGCGCGATATAACATGGCGAGGCGTTATAGGAGGCGATAAATTTCGGGCATACGGAATGAACCGCGCGTCGGAAACAATAGATAGATACCGCTCGTTTGCTCCGCGTCCGAGTTATGGCGCATAAAACGGGATATTGAAACGGTATCTTAAAGTGTCGCTTGGTCGAGTCCATCGTGTGTGGGCCTGGGTTTCATTTAATTAAAACCCGCGCAATCGTTCAGACTCGGTCGTTCAGGGTCCGCGCGGAGAGCAATATCGCAACCAACAGCCCCGACGGATCCGCCGATGTTATGACTCACAGTGGAAGCATTTTCTCTCGCGATAGCCTCGCATGATGTGCAAGATCGCAGTTATTCCTCCGTGAAATGAGAAGTTTCGAGTTATAGACGAGTTATATATATATATATATACCGCAGCGTATGTAGACACAATGTTGCGGATTGTCTGTTGGTCAGATATCGAAGACCTTGAGCCGGTGGTATTTTATAACGAATCGATCCGCACGTTCTGCAAGTGTCCGGAGATCTATCGACAAAGACGAGAGTAAAGACGGGGTAAAGAGGAAAGAGGAGACGAATGAGGAGAGACGAAGAAGGAAGAGGTGGGATCTCGTCGAAAGGCAGCCGAGTCGTCGAAGACACGGCGAAGAAAAGGGAGCGAAGGGGCGCGGATGGATCGGAGTTAGGTACGAGGGGGTGGCACGGCAGCAAAAGAGAATGCAAGCGGAGTAAGCAAGCATGCCTCCGCTTCAAGATCAAAGATCAATGCCCACTCGAGTCGATTTGAAACGCGAGCGCATTGGATAGTCGCGCAAACATTATTATACCCCTGTCGACTTTATATACAGTGCCTGGTCGGTACACTCTCTCTCTCTTTCTCTCTTCTTCCTCTCTCTTCTCGGTTTCTTTCTTCCTTTCTCGTTTCTCTGCTTTCTCCCTTCACTCCGTTCTCTCTCTCTCTCTCGCTCTTGATCTTCTCCTTATCTCCGTTGTTCTTTCGTCTTCGTTCCGCCACCGTTTCCGCCGTTTCGCGTCTGTCTCTCTCCTCTCCTCTTCGCCGAAACCACCGCGAGCCAATCCGTTTTCTTCTTCCGAACGCACTCGCACGAGCGTACACCGGGGCAGAATGCGAAAAGGGAGTAGGATGGATAGCGCAACCTGGTCCCGGTGCAACTGTATGTTAATCGAATGCGCATCCGAATACGGAATAAGGATGGAAGCCATCCAGTTTGATATACCATTCTGCCTACGTCTCTCGTTTCCCCGCGCTCGTCATCCACCTCTTTCCTCATCATCTCGTCGTCTTCTCTGCATCGCTTCCATCCGACGTCGTAGTCCTCGTCCATCCACCGTCGTTGTCCTTCGTTTCTCTTCGTTCCTCGTGGTCGTCGTCGTCGTCGTTGTTGCGGCTGCAACGTCGACACTGCATGAGATTCGAAAATGATTCTCTTTTCTGTTCATTTCTCTCTCTCTCTCTCTCTCTCTCTCTCTCTCTTTCTCTCCATTTCGCGACGTTTGTTGGTTCGTTCATTCCTTCTGGCAAGATCTTTCCGACTCTCTTCTTTCGCCATTTCCTCTCGCTCGTATCTTTGGCCCGTGCCTCGCCTTTGTGTATCGGCGCGCACGATGTACGTCATTGCCGTAATCCATTACGGAGAATTTCGTGCGCATATATGATATCGTGTACGCGATTATGCGTACGCAAACACGTTGTGGAATTAATGCGACATAGCGGGCGCGCGGCGCGTGACCCTTGGATAACCGAGGGCCCGTGTTCGCCGCGGCTGTGAAAATATCGCGAAGTAATGATCGCGACGGTGATTTAGCTCGCGAGGGAAACGGACGTGGTATTTTACACGATCGGCTGCGTTTCGCGGACGCGGCTGTACGTGTTACACGAACCTTGAATGCGATTATCCGCCGCCGGAATAAATCGCTGGCTTTATTATCGATGATTAACAGCAAATGCGGGGGATACTTTCCTTTTCTGGTGTGTATTTTAGCATCCGTGCATACCTAGTTGTATTTTCATCTTTACGCGAAAGTGACGCATTGACGCTTCTTGAATCGTACATTTCTTGAATCGACACTCGATAAGTAGAAATTTCGATGACGATGATGAATTTAACCACTTGCGCTGGCAACTGATTGCGGACCACAACGAGCGACCGAACCGTATACAATAATTCGTCGCTTTTTTTTTTTGAACTCGTCGGTATGATATCACTGCGTAGAAATTATTGAAAAGTAATGAATTTATTATTTGTTTGGCCTGGATTATACTTAAATATACTTAAAACTGAGAAAATATAGCAATTTTGGGATAAAAAATTCTCGACGTGCGTAGCACGTCATTTTAGCGCAAGAAGTTAAGGTGTCAAACATTTTATAAACGCGATTAAAGAAACATTTCGAATGTATTTCGCTCGTACTGAAAAACAAAGTATTTATCATTCCGTCTATCTAGTATATTAGTATATTAATGCTACAGTAATTAACATAACAGCACCGTCAAATAGTCGACGAGAAACCACCAGAACTATGCAATGAATTGACCCGCAGTTACCAACATTCACGATTCGCGAAACGAAGGATCTCACACGAGCGAATCGGTCGATCATACCTCAGGCAGGTGTATCGCTCGCGGGCGATCTCGATTTATTAAAACGACCCTTTCGCTCGTTCGCCACGAACGTTTCGTTTGTCCACGTTATTTCGCAGTGTCGAGACGCGGCGAGCATCGACCGCCGATCAGTCAGCACGCTGAACGTTTCCCCTGTTCGTTCTTCTCTCGGAACGCGCGACTGTTGAGCGCTTCGCGAGGTTCGCGTCCGTCACCGAGGAACCGTTGCACGGTCTGACGTGGAAAACGAGCGGGTATAAAGCACTGCCGGGTCTGTGGACGGAGGTTCGATGGCTGGCCAACCGAGTACGACCGAGATGCACCTCAGGTGGTCTCCCTCGGTGCCTACGAACTCGGTGCCTCGGTTCGTCCGATCGCGCAACTCTTCGACCAGCAGTTGGCAATAAATTGGAATACGCCACGCGATTCCCAGCCTCGTGCACACCGTTCGAACGATGAGTCCACTCACGGTGATGGTACGGACGGGACGGGTAAAGGGAGAGTAGAGGGTGTTCCTCTAGTCACCTGTCAAACGTAGCTCGAGAGATAAACTCCGGAGAAGGGAAACGCGGAGAGGCTGAAAGGACTCGCTCGGTCCCTGGCTCGGTCTAGTTGGCCTCTCCTCCTTGGCGATCTCTTTCTCCTTCTGAATGAATCTCTCGCGACCGATCTTCCAGCACTTGCAGCACGTCCGCGGTTCTTCTTCTTCTTGGTCAGAGGAACCGCGTGCGCGTTACGACCGACTGGCGAATTATCGAGCGTTTCACTGGCGAAGAGACGAACAACAAGGAAGACCGTTCGAGGACTGTTTGAGTTCGATAACGCGAGTCGGATTGAATGCAGCAACAGTGGGAGTTGTTAGACTACCAACGGACGAGGCGAACTTCGTGTAAGGATGAAGTACACGTCGGCAGAACGTGCCTGTTGCGATTTTCTTCAACCGCCTGGTGTTTTCTTCCTTATTTGTAGCGCGCTCGATGCCCCTGCTACGATAACGATGCACGTTCTTTCCTCAGCTTCGTTGCTGCGACTCACCGCGGTATGAAATATTACGCGGAAAAATGGAATTCCAAGCGTTATCGCGCTTCTGGTATGTTTTCTCTCGTTTTTCAGCTACGCGTTACTGAGCGACAAGCTTCTCCGTGAATTTTCAGGGGAATGCGTTTCGTGCTTATCGGTGCGTACCGGCAATTAATGGACTGGCTCGCGGCAGATTGCATTTAAAATACATTTACGAGCTTCTGTTTCCAATTAGAAGGTTTTTTCACCCTCGTAATCGTGGTTTTTTCACCCTGTGAAAACGAAAAGCAACGGGGCAGCAATAAACACGCACGGTTGGGAACCAGGATTCCGTATGTAGGCCTCGTGGCGAGTAAGTGAATTCTCTGAAACGCGATAAGACAAGATCGATCAGAGAGACGGAGGTGGGAGTCAAGTATTATGCATCGTTGCGATAAAAAGCATGCTGGAGAGAAGTAGCACGACGTGTGTGGGATCGAGTGGCGAGAAACCAGGGCACAGGGTGGCTCGATTAAGTTCGTGCATAGTAACAGGGATGTGGGTGCAAAGAAAACAGCAGTAAGAGAAGATGCGCAAGGAGCCAAATGTACGGAAGAAGAACAGGAAGAACACAGGAGAACAGAGAAGTATGACGCCGACGACGACGACGACGACGACGACGACGACGATGACGACGACGACGACGACGAGTGCTCCTCGCTTCTTCGCCTTGGTAACCGAAGAGGAGTTGCAGCAGCAGGAAGGCACTTAAAAAAAATCTAGACCACCCAGCGACCCTTTTCCCCGGCTACGGTGAAGGGTTGCAGGCGTGCACGCATGCACACGCAGCCTTCCGTAGCAGCTCTAGGTGCTTCACGACGCGTCGGTATTGCCAGCACGTACCTCCGGCCAGCCAGTCTCATAAGAGAGAAGCTAGAGTAGTAGATGAGCGAGCGAAGGGGGGTGGCGGTGGGTGGCGGAGGTGGTGCAGTAGGACGACAAAGAGAGGGGTAGGTCGGTCTGGGTTGGCTGCTCGGGGTTACGTGCTATGCCTCCTGCTAGATATACGTATAGATCGCGCGATATACACCGCACGCGGAAGGGATTATTCTTAGGGTAGGGTAGGGTTTTGCCCGAGTGCAAAAGTGCGAAAAGGGACATGAGGAGGAGGGTCGCTAGGACGAGAGGGAGTCTAGGGCAGGAGAGGAACAGAGGGTGAAAGAAAGAGAGTCGGGCGGATGGCTGGTTGGTGCAAGATGGAAAACACATGTGAAGGGTGGAGAGTAAAAGGGGAGACGAGCTCTGTGCCTGAACGGGGCTGTCTTTGGGGAGGGTGAGAAAGAGGACTAGTGGAAGAGCGGCGACTGGCGAGCGGCGACACGCAGAGGGAGAGAGAGAGAGAGAGAGAGAGAGAGAGAGAGAGAGAGAAGGGGGATGAGATGGACGAGAGAAAGAGAACGGTACTACTCGGACGTGGAGAGCGGAACAGAAACACCGAGCGAGAAGAAAGAAACCGAGAGGAAAGCGGAGCGAGACGGGAGACAGAGAGAGGGAATCGTGGCGTGACGCGGAGGAAAAGGGGTTGATGAGGATGAAACAGGGTTCTGGTTGCATGCGAAGATGCATAGACGATGCGCGCGAGCACTCGCCAGGGCGGTGCACCCTGAAGGTGCATTGATCCCACGGTGGCTGTGCGTAGGGTGCCCTACCTTCTACCCCGTTTTTTTTTCCCTTCGTCCCTTTGCCTGCACCTCTCGCTTCTCCAGCTTCTCTCACCCTGCCGTGCCTCGCCCACCCTTCTCGACCGTGCGTACGTACTTACGTATATGTCCCCGCGTGCACTTATATGCGTACGCAGGCAGGCAGGTATAACGCCCCTCGTCAGCGACATAGGGGTTGCGAGGAAAAGTAGGATTTCCATCGTGAGGACGATGACGATGACGATGACGATGACGACGACCACGACCACGACGACGACGGCGATGTCGGGTGGCGGTGACGGTTAACAGTGATGGATGCAACGTAGGAGGGAGATGATGTCGGTCTCCGTTACTCGGCGCGATGGTGTACGTGTTGGAGAGAGGATAAAGAGGGCGCGCGGGGGAAATGATAAAAAAAGTCGCGGGAGAAAGAGAGCGTGACGAAGGGAATGCACAAACGCGAAAAGTGCGTGACTCGTTGCGTGCCACGACGAGAGGAGAACTCATTAAAATAAATATACGCGGTATACGCGTGCACTTGGTGCTTACGCATGGTATGCACCGCGAGTCGCGTAATGCGGGCACGCTAGGAGGAAATACGGTATAACTCGGCGATCTTGCAGCTTCCGCTACCAAACGCCACGTTCCGCCGTGTCGCGCCACTTCCTCCTTTTCCCTAGCGACCGTCCAATCGAATCGACGTTACATCGGATCGAGCAACTGTTACTTTGTACGCGTGATGGATTAGCAATTAGTCGCTCTAATTAATCGTATCGACGCGGCGGGGAGAGTGAGAGAGAGAAGGGGGAGGGAGAATGGATAGACTACTCGCGACGATTTTACGGAGACAGTTCCCGTCTCGTTTGCGGCTAATTACACATCGGCCGAGAGTAATTGGATCTAAATCCAATCGGATCATATCGTTCGTATCCCGATTACGGTTAATTATATCGGCTATCGCGTTCACACGTCTTTGTCTATGAAATGGACGCGAATGTCGCCCTGGATTTCAAACCGGGTTTACGTAATTACGTCCCGCATGAACGAATGCCTGCGAAACATCGTACCCAATCGCACGCGAGATCGACGATTTTTCAGATAATCTGAAAATACATGTACTCGTGGTTGATCGTACGACGACGACGATCTATCCACCAATCTATCTCTGCTCGCGTTGACTCGCAAACGTTACAAATTGGGAGTACAATAAGCTCATTATCGACCACGACCGGTAATCATCGCCATCTTTCGAGCAGTCACTCGTGACTAATAACGATTTTTCCAGTGCCGCGCGACTCGGCAAAATTCGAGACGAACACATCGAGTCTACCGATGCTCGAGCGTTCGGGAAATTCCGGTCAAGTGGCCTGGCTTCGAATTTTATTTTCAGCGCGAAATTGCAGAAACGCGTGACAGCCGAGCTGCGTACACGGTTTTCGAACGTCGCGTTCAACGGAAACTATTGTTCCACAAAACATACAGTTTCAGCGAGTTTTCACAAATATATAATTATCGTGCCACGTACAGCGTGTCGGATAATTAATTTCGGCTCGCAACGCACGCGGCAGTTTCTCCGAACGGACGAGTGTTAATTATTTCCCTCCTGCGCCAAAATGTCCGCGTATCGAGCGTCGAAACGGAGCAACCGTTTTCCCCGATGTCTACGGAGAATGCCATTTCGCAAGGAACCTGTAGCCACTCGTGGCACGAGGATAAGGAAATGAAGAGCTGATAATTAAAAGCATCGCTTATGTGCCCTCTCTCGAGCTGGCAGGGATAAGTCGGAGCTCATCGACGTGCTTCTGTCACGACATCGTAAGAGTGCGTGCCGGTGTGCCGTTACGCGTGCATCCGTGTGTACGCGCGTGTGTATGCGCACGGCGTGCTGTTGTACCGAAGTACAGTGGCCATGTGGCTCGACCAACCCCGGTGGTCCACTGCATTTAGAACGGTACGAGTGGACCCGCTTGTGGACCTGCCACACAAAGCGTATATCACGATAACGAGCCTGGGAATCGTAAGCGCCGGATAGAATCCTCCGCTTCCGGTTGTCCGTGACGCCGCCATCTCTGGATCGGCTATACGAAAGCCCGGTCGTTGTGATTTTTCTCGTGAATGCATAATTCGACGGCGCTCGACGTTCGAGCATTATCGCTTGAGGTACGAGTCACGAGTTTCGAGTTAACGTTGTCCAATATCTTTAAACACTGTATTTCGTTAATTTTCTTTTTTCTTTTTTTTTTCGTCTATTGAATCTAGAGATGAACTTGCAAAGAATAATACTAATAGAGTCACTTTTTTCTGGTACTTTATTTCCCACTTCTTTGATATTTCTTCAGTGGTATTTAAATTAATCACGTTCATTTAGTAGTTATACGCTGATTTGTAATAGGATTGCTAATTAAATGAGACACCGAGAGGCATCAATTGTTCATTGTGATCTCAAGTTGGGGGTAGGGGCAGATTTATCTATCGCGTTTGCCTTCGAAAAGAGAGCACGACGTTCAACGGTTAGTCCGATTAAATATAATCAGCCACGGCTGCTCATTTTCAAAGTGTCTTTGTCTGGCCGCGCCACGAGTTGCAGGCATCCCGCTTAATATTATTACAGTTTTTCATTTCCAGTCGCGGTAATGGGCCCAAATAGGATTTAGTAATTACTCGCTGCGTTAACGTTGCCTCTGTTAAACAGGCCGAGCCTCTACACACCGATCTTGGATTGGCCACTTATTGTCAGAATACTTATTGTGCTCCTCCGTGGCTGTCTGCAAGAATAAACAGTATTACTTCCGGCTTGTCGAGTCGCTCACCGCGTTTAATTAATACGGATTGAACGCTGTTTTAATGAATCGAATCGACGAACGTCGCGCAGGCATATAAACACCTGGCGAAACTGTCTGTCGAATCCGCTGTCTACCACTGAAAAGACCTATTTCCGTGCAACTGAATGCGAATGTTCCACCGGTAGACTGTCAACACCTATGGCCGATCAGTTTTCACTTTCGCATGATCGACACCTGCGCTTTCACCTCGCTCCCCGTAATTTCTATCCCCTCTCTATTAGAGACGCGAATTCCGCGAGTTGCGACGACGATGAATTTGACAGGAAATTTGCTCGCAATCGTGTGATCGAGAATTCTTCCACTTTGGATAATTCGAGGCATCAGTGTAATTGTAATTCAACCAGATGTCGATTAGTATTCTTACACATAACGTGTAATATCGTGTTATCGACATTTAATAATAATTCATACGAATGAATATTTCGTACGTATGTAGGATATTATTGAACTGCAGATATTTATATTTCTGTAAACACGATCTTGTGTTTATAAATCACAAGAAATCGAATTATATTAAAAAGTTCAAAGAAGATGCATTCTGTTGTGTTTTAACAATTAACCAAAAATCTGTACAATTTAAAATACATGTTCAATTTTTTTTATTGAAAACGAAAGATGCTTCAAGACTTTTGATGGAGAGCGAAATGTTCCACTTGATATTTATCTATATTTATCTCCCACCATCACCGTAGAAGAGTCATTAGATAAAATGTATCATTCTTATCCAAAATTTTGTCAATGTTATTTTAAACATTTCGGCGCGCAACGCATCGTGCATTCTATTTTTTTCTTCTTTTCTTTTAATTGGAACACTAGGGCGTGCACGTACCCCGCCGTCTCCCATCCCTATAAAATTCTACAGAGCAATTTCCAGTGAAACGAAATCGCGGAGGCACAACGAAATTTTCCGCGTTCGCGAGCACACACATCGAGACTCCTGGCTCGGTTTCCTCTCCGGCCCTCGAAAAGGAGGAGAAACGTGCCGCCGGGGAAAGAACGGAATAATTATATCCACCCCGGCGGCACGTCTCGCCATTTTAATTAATATTAATTGAACGCCGCTTTGAACCGGTCGGCCGGGGGCCGATGTCGCGAGGGGGCCCGGGCTTCGTCGCACGCATGCAAGCGTAATTACGCGCGAGCGCAGCGCGAACAAGACGAGCGTGCACACGAGGCGGGCTGGCGGATGCCCGCCGCGCCGGATTCCTTTCAATCTTAGACGTTTAAGCTCGCGCTCGCGCGTAATTACGCGCAATTTCGTTCGATTGAACGTTGTCAGGGCCGCGTTGCGGTGACTGCGTGTATCGGCTCTTTTCGGCCGTGGCGACTATCAAAGAACCCGCCGCTTCCACGAACCGCGAGTCACCCTCTCGTCCTTTCAAACGCGCATCCGTCCCAACTTACACTCGCCTCTGTCCACCAGGAATTCGTTTCTCGTTTCTCTGTTTCTTTTTCGTACTCTGCCGTCGTGTCTTCGTCACGAGAAAAGGGGGGAAACGAGACGGACAAACGCGATGGCGGAGGAAGGTGAAATAGGCTAGCTCGCGTGTCCGCGAATTTACATTCCTCGCGTAATCGACGCCCGTGCACGTAAGTACTTTCTGCGCGATTTTACACAAGCTGACTGGAGTTTCAGTAGGTTGCGCGTGTTTATTGCTGGCGGTCGTTAAAACATTTCGGGCGAGAGAGAGGGAGGAGGAGGGAGGAAATTGTATCGCGATAACGGCAGGTGTACCGCGGCAAGAAAGTAACACGAGAGAAACAATTAACCAGCACGGAGATGTGCAATCTCGACGACGCGCTTTCGAGCGGCAGTGTTTTAACAGATTTGGATAGAACCTATTTTGATTTCGAGGATATTTATGGAAAGTTGGGAAAAGTCGAATGATGTCAAGTACCTTTCAAGTCAAATTATTTTACGAGTATAAAATTTACCGTTTCGAACGCGATGAATGTCAGAGACTTGCTTGAATCTTTATCGTCTCCTCTTCGAATTGTGTCGAAATCAAATAAAAGCGATGAAGTTGAATGTTTAAAATAATCCGACGCTTTCAAAGACGAGAAGATTCGAAGCGTGCGACCCTGGCGAACGAAAATAAAGACGCAACGTTCCAAAAGGGGAAAGAAAATGAGGCCGCGGAAGCTGAGAGCGATAACCATCGCGTCTGTTGAAGAAATTACCGACAAAATTTCCCCGGTCGCAGCACCGGCTTCGTTTCTTTTTTTTTTTTTCCTTTTCCCCTCTCCCTGGCTAACGAGAAGCGGTTTCGTGTACGAGTGGCGTCGCGACGTGATCAACGTGGAAGAGCGAACGAAGCGTTCGAGCAGAACAGGGTCGTCGTTTCCTGCGTGGCTCGACGCCACGTGTGTCTCTGTCACAGCCGCGCGTGGGTATGATACACCTAAAGCATGTTGACGCATCGAATTATTCAAATCAGATAGCAGCCCGATGGAAACGGGACGAGACGAAGCGGGCGGGGAGAGAGACGGGGGCGGCTTCGTACCTTAGTTAGCCGCAGGATACAGACACGCGGCAGAAACGAAGAAGGAGTAAAAACGAAAAAACAGAGAAACAACGAGAAGCTTACGGGCAATAAAATACCAAGAAAGGACAACGCTGAACCAGCTGAAAAAGCATAGCTGAAGAATAAAGAAGAACTGTTTGATACTAATGAACGGAGAAAATACCGTGGTATCGAGAGCAGCGGTGCAAGGGCAAACTGTAAGAAACAAGAAGGTAATAGCTGCGAGAAAAACGAGTTGTGAAACTTCGACCGCTAATGAAAAGCTAGCTCGAGAAGGAGGGATTGAAGCGCAGCGGAGAAATAGTATGGAATTAAAACGGGACGGGAAATGAAATTAAAGGAGCGTAAAAAAGTAACGCGATGAAAGGAGAGACGGTTAGAAGAGCGATATAAGGAAGAACGAAAGAAAGAAAGAAATAATTTGCGAAGTGGGAGAAAGGGAAGGGAAGAAGATGAGTAGGGAGAGGCGGGCGAAGAGGTCGAGTCGATCTAATCCAAACATTAGGGGTTACAAATCGTTAATTGTCACGCGAAGAATGCCGGCTCGTAGGTGGGACGCGTTTGTAATTAGGCGGCTTCGAACGATATCGATCGTGCCACGTCGATTCGCTGCGTACCCTCCTGCGCCAGCGGCGTGTACACCAGAGTCTCGACCAGAGACTCGAGGCGTCACGACGTGTCGACAATAATGATCCACCGAGCGATCGATCGTACCGATCTGATGTCACGCGGAAATGCTCCTTGGCATTCCTTTGTGCGAATCAAGCCAGCAAGGACGTCCGGAGGAGAGGTCGGGGCGGGGGGAGGGGGCGGAGGGCTCGCTGTCTGCCTCCGGTAGCAAATTGGGGGCTGAGGTCAAGCGAACGGCTAGGATAATTAAATAAATGACACGTTACGATGGCGGTTCGCTGGCGAAAAGTCTGTGAATAGGCAATTTAATAACTTTGTAATTATCTCGTAAGAGTATCTTCTCGTTAAGGTTTCTCATCCGTTTTGCGTGCGACCAATGTCCAATTTTTTTTTCTAAACTGTGACCTTCTACTCATTGGTAATTTCACATCGAGTAATCGTATTCTTAAGTACAATAGATTTTTTGCTAAAAATCTGACAATCGAGGGATCCATTTTCGAAAACTTCCAAGGAATGAACATTCGTGCGTTTATATCTTTTGCCAACGTGGCGTAACTTTAGTTTGTTTATCAATATCGCAATATCGGCGAGACGATTCGTGGAAATTGTAAAATATTAAAACGATGGTCTCGTATTACGAGATTACGGGATGAAATATTCACAGCTGAGAATAAAAATCCTACGTTTCCTAGTGATTCGAAGGGCTTCGCTCGTGTCCTCGTTGCTGACACACGGAAGCAAGCGTTGCGCGACAAGCCTTGCGCTACTGCTAAAGAGGGCCGGTGTCGCGGCACAAAGGCGAGGTTTTCTCGCATAGCTGCGGGAGTGAAAACTAAAAATCATTAATTTCCCTAATGGATGCGAGAAATGACTGCAGCCTCTCTTCTTTCAAAGCCGCCCACGCATTGCCGAGACGAGAGTGGCGAGTGCGTTGCCCGGCGTCTGTGTGCTCACCTGCGTGGAAACGCACGAGTGCCGCGCGGAAATGCGTGTCGCATGAAAAATACCAGCGAAAACGGAAAAAAAGAGAGAGAGAAAGAAAGGAAACGGGTGGAAGGAGGAAAATACAGAAGAACGGGCAGAAGAACGAAGGATGGCGAGAGGGGACGGAGAACAAAGTCTGCGAGAGAAGTGGAAAGGACACGAAGGAAATAAAAGAAAAGAAAAAGGAAAGGAATGGAATGGAACATGCGATTTATAGAAAAAAGGAGGAAGCTGAGGACGCGTGGAGAAGTAGACGCGGAGAACAGAGGGAGAAGAAACGGAAGAACGCCGAGGGAAAAAAGGAGTGCGTGGAGTCGTAGGAAACAGGAATAAAGGGGAAGGAAGAGAGAGAGAGAGAGAGAGAGAGAGAGAGAGAGAGAGAGAGAGAGAGAGGCCGTCACAATGCTCGGCGAGTAATCCTGTCGCGTCGTTAACTAACGCGCGGCTGCTAATAAGTCATTAGGGGATGCCTGTCGTCGAGTCGCGTATACACGCACGGTCATATAGGTAGGCAGCGACGAGTTACGAGTTACGCACGCAACGTGCACGCGCAGACATCGCCGTCCCTGTGTATTCGTGCTCCTAGTACCCCATCGTGGTAGGGGTGCGTGTCTTGTTAGCGACACCCCTGGCGTTGGACGAGAGCCTCTTTCATCCTCTACCCACCCCGTCGTATCCGCCTGCCCCTTCTCTCCGTCTTTTTTCAACTTTGCTCTCCCCGTTGCTCGTTCCCTCGATCTCCTCCATCCCTCTTCAACAGCGGCAGCGCGACAGCTCCGTGTTCGCGTTCTCTCGAAAGCGCGCACAACTATGCGCCTTCGAAAGCGTGCATCGCCAGCGTGCATATCCAGATTGGTATAACAATGAGCGAGTGTGTGAGTGCGTGCGTGCGTGCGTGCATGCGTTGTCGCATGCATAGGTGCGTGTACCAGGCACAGGGGGACTACAGGGTGGGAGGGAGGCGCGGGATCGGGGGCACGGCGAAAGTACGCACGCTTGGACGAGCAACCCCCACAGGGGAGGAGGCGGCGGATGAGGAGGGCGCGCGATTTCTACCGCGAGCTCGTTCTTGCTCGAACACGGTCGCGCCGTATGTCGCCTCGTTATATACGGTGGAACGGGTGACACCGCTCTCCACACGCCGCTCCGAGCCACGCCATACAACGACCGGCGTACCCGGCATATTTCTAATACGGTAGGTTAGTTAAGCTCTCTTTCAGCTGCTCGCGCCACTTACTTTGCATGTATGCACGCACATGCGGACATAAATAATCGCGTTTAAAGCGGCGCGCGCGCGATATTGTCGCGGGGGCATGCACGGTTACGCAACCGGTCGTCGTCTACGCTCTGTTCCCGGCCTGTTCCCCCGATTGTCCCTTTGGCCGTGTGTGTTTTCGCTCGTCCTGTCGTCGCTCGCGTGGCGAATGCCGAGCGAACCTTGCCGTCCCGTACAATTTACGCCTCTCGAGACGACGCTCGCCCCTATTGACCGTGGACGTGCAACGAAGAGATATGGCGTTTCGGCTAGATACCTCGAGCTCGTGCACCGGCGAAACCTGACTTTCCGTTTCTCTCAGCCTGTCTGGCTGGAAGGAAACTTCGCTCGGAATTCAACGGGCTCGAGTTGCTCCGAGTGTCGTCGCGTGTTTGGGTTATGGCGATCGTTAACAATGTAGGATACCTTTTTTTGGGATACAAATTAGTCGTCGTCATTTTCTTTGTTCTTGACTATCCACGAGTAGAATTGCGAATTCATATATTTTGATCTAAAAAGGACTGAAACTTTAATTTATAAATAGATAATTCTTTTTACTATTTTATTAGACGAATAAATTTGGCGTATGCGTCTTTAAATGTGACAAATACGAATAGACGATGAACGTCACATTAATACCGTACGAAATCACCATATATACGTACGTTCCTCTCGCCCATTCAAATCCCCCAATAGTTCTCGACGTTTCTCCGCAAAAGTACTCTTGAATGCCCGGGGTCGTTCGAACCCGGCCTCAGCGTGAAAAGACCGGTGACCGATTCAACCGCGTCGATCATTGGAAACGCAGCGCGGTAAGAAAGGGGCTCGAACGACACCTCGGGCACGCCGCGGTTTCCCGAGGGGAGATCGAACGATCTCGCAGCGAAGGAAATGAAAAGGGAACAGGCCGCGTGCTGTACATGGCCGTGGACGCGCCTCGTGTATTCTGCACTGTCGTAACGGTAAGCGTCGGAGGTGGACGAGAAAGAGACAGAGCGAAATGGAGAAAGAGAGTGAGGACGAAGAGGAGGAACAGGCTTGCCTTTGACTCGAAGTGGACCTGCTTGGCTAGTACAGGTATTTACTAGGTGCCTGTACTTTTCTCCGCCGTCGTCCGTCTGTGCCTGACTCGGAACAGCGCGCGGTCGCATAGTTGTGGAATTCTTTCTCGCGATGCTGCGTCGTCTGGTGATGGACGTCAGCTTGGTATCGCCGTCTGCAGAGGTCGCCACCTCCTTCGCAGAGACCCGAGAACTTCTCTCGTTCCAAGGCATATTCTGGGCAGCGTTCGTCGAAAAAAAAAACCACATACGCCGGACGCGCATTAATCAACCCGTTGGAAAACTGATACGCGTTAGCATTGCATTTGCATATCAATGACCGCGGCACCGGGAATCACAGAAAACGCGGCGCACCGCGCAGGTGTTCAGGTGTAATATTGACAAATGGCGTCGGCTGGCCAATGGGCATATCCTGCGTTTATGCCCCGAGCCTTTTGTTCTTTTGTCGCTGGCTCGTCCTTCTTTCCCCGCCGGGAATGTCTGAATGTCTGGTCCAGAGTCTGTGGACGACGTAAGGAGAAACCGACGCATCTGTCCGCGTCCAGTCTCTCGGAGGAAAAAGTAGACCGTAGCTCGTGCGACCCTCTGATTGTTTTTAATTGAACGATTGCTGTCTACGAGGCATTAACAATTTTCAGCCATGTGCTATAAAGTTATTAGTTGATTGCTATCTAGGAGGAATTAACAGTTTTTTTTTGGCTGCGTGCTATAAAGCTATTAGTTCGACTAGATCTTATCTAGCGATACAGAAGAAGAGAGAGAGAGAGTAATTTATTCCGGCGAAATAGTCCACGTGGCGTATTAGTCCTGACAGAAAAATTTGAAGACACGCCGGATGAACCTCATTTAACGCAACTAGCCGCGCACCTGCGTTATAGGGACCATAACGAAGGCGCGGAGGAAGGTAAAAGGCGAGTTGAACTTAGCACGAAAAAGCTGGCCATCAAATACCATTGCGACTCTCTGACACGTGTCACCTTCGTTTATACCTTTCCTGAACGATTTCACGTCTCGCGTTTTGTAAAGTCACGATTCCCTCGCGTGTTTCGAGACTGTCGAGGAACGTACACACACAGACACATATGTACGTATGTATATCCCCGTCCCATCGCGACTTTCAAAACGCGTCAATAAAAGAATAACGTCTCGGGATCGGCAATAAAGCTTGACGTCCCACGAAGATTCCGTTGGCCGGAACCGAGATTCGCGATTATCGTGCGCGCCGGTGTGTCCCCTCGTGCTCGGGGAATCGACCCTGTACACGCCATAAAAATAAAAGAAGGGGAACAGAGGAGAAAGAAATGGTATCCGACGAGGGGGAAGTGAGCCGCGTAAGGAGTCTGGATGGCAACGGTTATCGGGGCGTAAGTAGTTACTCGTATAAGAAGTTTCGCTTCACCGTTGGTTTCACGGTCGTCTCCTATCGGATGTCGCCTTTGCGTCGATACGGAGAAAAAATATAGAACTGGCGGGATCGGCGGGCGCGAGTGTGCAGGGACCCGATCGTCGTTAAACTGCAAACTCGTAAGCGGAATCGCGTCTTCCCGCACACGCGCGTTCATCCGGCGGTTACGCTCGAGTTATCGTCCGTTCGTGCGCGTAAAGTGAAAGTATGCCGGTCGTTTCACTCTTCTCGTTCTCGCGCAAGTTCTCGTCTCGGCTAGCGGACGAAAGGCGAAGGACGAAAGCACGGCGAGATACACCGCGAGAAAGTTTCGGGACGAAGTTATTTGTGCCCGTCGTGCTTGTCGAAGGAAAAGAAAATACGTGCCTGAACGTACCGTAAGGAACGGTGAATCACGCGATCCACGCTTTTATTAAAGAGAGACCCGGGCTGGAATCGTCTCTCGCTTTGCTTAATCGTGCCACGAAATCCTCCCTCTCTCTCTCTGTCTCTCTCGTTTAAAAGTCAACGAGCGCTCGTGACTGTCCCGGCCGTTGCATTTACACCGCGTAACATCGCGTTAATTGCCGATAAAGTAATTGTACACCGGCGTGTTTTCGCTTTCGTTCGACCTCTGCTATGCAGCAGCTCGCAGACGGGGTCTAAAAATCACGAACGTTGCCCGTTTCGTTTCTTTTTTTTTTTTTTTTTTTTTTTT